>NC_039358.1:50934550-51076229 GCF_003573695.1 Papaver somniferum | reverse complement strand
AAAAAGTATCGAGATTTCAAGAAAAAATTCTTTAATCTTTATTTAGAACATTATTGAATAAAATAATAGTAAACTTGTATAAAAGTAATTTTGATACAAGCAAAAAAAAAAAGATATCGAGATTTCAAGAAAAAAGTTGGTAGTTTTCCAATACCTGAGGATTTTAACGGGTCCAATTATGGATCTACAAATTTAGAAACCGAACCCAAAGCTTTTAGGAATCTGACCCGACTTCTATAAGTAGAGTCTGGATATGGGCATGGTGGTACACAGGAATACCCAGACCCATTGATAGCCTACTAATACCACTACCACTTCCATACATCCGGGTTTGGTCGTACACAGGAGGACCCACACCCATCCACTAAATTTTACTCGGATATACATCTTTTTAGAGTTATCTTTGTTCCTCCATAAGTATCTCTGGATCTTATCGAATTCATCCCGATTTTTTTTTAGAAAGAACAACACGTTACATTTGACAAGTAGGATAAGAAGACAAAGTGGATTGGATAAAAGAACAGTCCTCCCAGTTTGAGATAAAATCTTAGCCTTTCACATGTGTAAGAATTAATCGTAAGTTTTCCAATCAAGGGTTTAAAATTTTAAAAAATAGCTTTACTGAATAAAAAGGAGTTTCAAGATATTTATATTCTTAACCCATTAGTCTCCAAGGCCATTACCCTATTCTAACCCATTTTTTTCTTACAGTCTCTAATCATTGTAATTTGATTGATAATTTGATTTTAATTCTTTTAATACCATTGATTTTATTTCTAATTTTCATTATGAGAATCTTGTTATGGAATGTTCGGGGCATTGGGCCTCCTTTAACTAGGGGTCATCTTAACTATCTTTGTCAGTTCTATAAATGTGACATCATTTTGTTAGCCGAGACAAAATCCCTTTGTCTCGCATGGATTTTTTTTTTTTAAATCCATTTTCGTTACTAGTTTATTATTCCTCATGTGGGAATAGCAAAAGGGTAAGCCAGAGTTTGGCACAACTGTTAGAGCATAGCTCGGTCAACCTCGCATGCGTTGCTATCTCAAGCATGTTTGTCAATGTTAGTGATCAAAACTATAAGTCTTGATTTCTAGCCTACATAGCTAAGTCTCGGACTAGGATAGAAAAGTGTAGTTGAGCTCAAGGACTTCATGGCGATTCATCATACAACGACGAAGATATATACAAGGAACCGTGGAACTTCATCAACAAAAAGGTATGTGGAGACTTGAACTTATCTATCACTCAAAAGTCTATCTCTTCTATCTCCTACTTCTTATGAGACAAAAGTCGTATGCTATATAGACTAGATCATACACATTTGACATTTCGAGCTGAGCATTCATTGCTTATCTTTTATCTCGAAATCGTGTGTTGGTAAAACGTTTCGCTTTGATCAAGTTTATCTTCACCTAGTGACGAAAGTCATGAAAAGTTTCAATCACTTTGAGAATTGCTCTGACGTGAATCGGTCTGTGAATAACGGCTACATAGCGTCCTCTGAGAATATCTCAGCGATTGAATCATTGTGCAAAACTAATCCCCACACGTCTGTGTGCTACTAGTGCGCCCGCTAGAGTCAATCTCAATTAACCTTTGATTTTCTTCTCTAAAATCAGGTTAACGACTTAAAGACTTCATTGGGATTGTGAAGCCAGACCGATACTACTTTATCGTAGTTGTGTGATCTGATCTTGCATATTCTATCGTACGAGTACAATCGATTGATTGAGTTGAGATCGTGAGAGTTCTCCGATAGGCAAGATAAATAAGTCACAAACATCTTCGTCTCACTGTTTGTGATTCCTCGACAATCCGCTTGTATAGTCAAGAAGGATTGTAGAGAGGTGATTGATTAATCTAGGCTGTTCTTCGGGAATATAAGACCGGATTATCAATTGGTTCATGTTACCTTGATTTTATATCTAAAGACGGAACAAAACCTAGGGTTTATCTGTGGGAGACAGATTTATCCTCTTATAGACTTTTCTGTGTGAGACAGATATGTTTATTATCAAGTCTGTGATTTTGGGTTACAGCAACTCTTGGTTGTGGGTGAGATCAGCTAAGGGAATCAAGTGCACAGTATCCTGCTGGGATCAGAGGCGTAGGAGTACAGATGTACCTTGGATCTGTGGGAGACTGATTGGGGTTCAACTATAGTCCAGTCCGACGTTTGCAATAGGCTAGTGTCTGTAGCGGCTTAATACAGTGTGTATTCAATCTGGACTAGGTCCCGGGGTTTTTCCTTCATTTGCGGTTTCCTCGTTAACAAAATTTCTGGTGTTTGTGTTATTTCTTTTCCGCATTATATTTTATATAATTGAAATAATACAGGTTGTGCGTTCGTGATAA
Organism: Papaver somniferum; assembly: GCF_003573695.1. Classification (NCBI taxonomy): domain Eukaryota; kingdom Viridiplantae; phylum Streptophyta; class Magnoliopsida; order Ranunculales; family Papaveraceae; genus Papaver; species Papaver somniferum. The sequence goes on along the minus strand of NC_039358.1, from coordinate 51,073,868 downwards.
TGAATTGGAAATCCAACCTTTGGTTGTTGATTGATATTGATTGATCCTTGGACATTGGTCTTTGGTACCGTCCAAGTATTCCTTGTATTTGATAAGGACTCGCTATTGTTTTTAGCTTGAGTAAAAATCAAATCAAGAGAGAGATATTAACTCCTTGAGATACTTTTATCTAGATTGAGTCTGACTGTCTAGTTGATTCTCTAGCAAAGTATTTCAGAGTTAGTCCATACAGATTGTTAATCTAAATATTGGGTGTTGTTGTTAGACCCCCGATGTTTCAATTGGTATCAGAGCAGGCAAACACGTTTAAGACCTAACAAGTCCGTTTTTGTAGCGATCTGACTCTATGGACAGAGGTGTTATTTCCATTAACGTACCACTGGTCTTCGATGGCTCCAATTACTTATGGTGGAAAATTTCTTTGCGAGATTTTCTTCAATCGCGTGATTTTCAATCATGGGTATATGTGGTGAATGGTTATGATGCGCCCGTTGTTGCAGCTGGAGACGGAACTGTTCCCAAAAATATTGGAGAATATAATGTTGCCGAGATTCTTGCTGCAAAGCAGAATTCTGAAGGGTTAAATGCTATCATACATGCCATTGCCCCAAGTCTTCAACACCATGTGTCTAATTGCACTAGGTCTAAAGATGCTTGGGATATCTTAGAAACCGTATTTGAAGGAAACTCCAGTGAAAATGAAGCTAGGCTTCAAAACCTTAATTCCGATTGGGGGAACCTTCTTATGGCAGATGAAGAAACATTTGATGAGTTTAATCACAAAGTGTCTGAAATTGTTAATGCATCTTTTGCATTGGGTAAGACTATTCCTGAAAAGGACATTGTGATGAAAATTCTCAGATCGCTGCCATCTAGATACGAGTTTAAGAAGCATTTCATCGTTGAGGGGAATAACCTCAATAATCTTTCCAGAAACACCTTGGTTGGGAAGCTAAAGATATTTGACCATGAGCATACATCCAAAGTCGGTAAGGATGTTGCCTCTAAAGCACAGAAGAGCACTAAATTACTTGCCAAAGGTAAAAGTGTTCATGTCTCTGAGGATGATCAGTCTGAGAATGATTTATCAGATGAAGACCTTGACAAGTAGGTATCCTTGATCACAAGACAGTTTAGGGATCTTCTGTTGAAGAGAAGTAAACGGTTTTCAAGAGACAAACCTAGATCATCAGACAAACCTCACGGTCGCGTACCTCCTAAAAACAGGGATGTTGACGAGGCTGATGACGAGGACATGCCTCAGTGCTTTAAGTGTAAGGGTTTTTGCCATTTTGCTAATGAATGCCCAAATCGTAGAAAATACACTGGGAACAAAGGTCTAGCTGTAACACTTGATGAAATGTCTGAAACCTATGATTCCGATGAAGATAGGAAATCAAGTGTAGGGCTCCTTGGTGAAAACATCGATTTTGATACTTGTAGCAATACATATATCAACCTCAATGGGTTCGGAGAAGTAGGAAACCCAATCAAGCTGGAAGATTCTCTAACTGGAAACCCTGTCAGTAATGTTTCAGGATCTACTGTATGTCTAGCTGCTTGCACATCTCAGATGCATGAATACTATCCAAGTTTGACGTGCTCGTTTTGTTCGATGAAGGGACACGAACTATCAAGGTGTTACAAGTACAAGCACCAAATAAGGCACGCCAGCAAACTTCAACGAAGAGCAGATCGATTGGCAAGGAAGCTGAAACTTGCTCAGAAGACCTCCGAGGTATGTAGGATCTTATCTTCGTCTAAGAAGTTGGTTTCCAGGGATAGACTAAGACCATTTGAAAAGAAAGTATGGTCGAATCGTTTCGATAGACAGAAGTCTGAAGATTCCTCCCTTGAGGAAAAAGATGGACAAATCGTTGTTCATCGCAACACAACTTGATTGTGTTGTTGGGAAAATCTTGTCTCATGTGCCTGATCGAAAAGAGACAAGATTGGGTGTTGTTTCAGGCTTCAATAAAGTTTTTCCTTATTTCTTAGATTTGTTATTTTCTGTCTATCAAATAAAATAAAGGGTTATTATCGACAATTCTACTCTTTATAGGGTTTTAGAGTTGGGCGTATACGAACATGTCAATAGGCTTCGAACCCTACATTCCTTTTTCCTTTATGACATCCTATATAATATTTCTTGTTGAGTTAGGTGATTCAATCACACAAATCCAGTTGTTTATAACTGTTCTCAAATCACCATGTCAGATGGAAAGGATGTCAACATGATTGTTAAATCTCCAATCAAGGAAAAAGAAATCTCCTGTTTCTAAGTCCCTGAAAAGAAAAAGAAGGAATACAAGAAATCCCAGGGCCGTACCTTCTAACTCTCAGAAGTTTTCCGATGTTCTTGATGAGTTGAAGGAAGTAAGAAAGGATATTCGTGAAATAAAGGCTTTTGTGTCAAAGTCCTTAGAAATTCAGAGAGCCTTGGTACGACATAATCAGCCAAGACAGTTCGTTGATATAAACTCCTATCTTCGTGAACCTTATGTTCCAATGGTTGTTGACAACAAGGAGTTTGGGAATGATGTTGAATTTCTCAAAGGCATTGTCGCCTAGGATGTCTTCTTTTTGGATTAGTTGGAAGAATAACTAGTTCTTTGAATAGCGATGATTGTGACTACACATAACTATTTTTGTTTTCATCTTCTTATGTTATTTTTTAGGTTTATTGGTTTTAAATTCTAAAAATATTTGGAGGATGATGTTTATTGCAGTATTTTAATGGTTTGTGATATTGCAATCTTTTTATGGGATATGTATTGTTTACGTCCGTGAACTTGAAGGTCACATATTGCAGTCAAAAGTAAAGTCGTTCATGAATCGGTATTCGTATTGATGAAAGGACGAATGGGATTTTGACATATACAAAAGTTAAGCCTATGTAATTATTAATTTGATGGAAAATAGGATAAAATCTTTTGTTCAACAAGGATAAAGTCTATTATGTCGTTATGATGGAAAATAAAATAGATCCTTGTATGTTATCCACGATATTGATCTTCATTGATCCATTTTATTATGCTTTACCGTGAAGGCTCCATTGTGTGTCTTATGTTGAGCACCTTACAACTAAGTCGATTTACCTTGGCTTTGTTGGTTGTTCCATAAGATGCTATATGTCGAGCATTAAGAACTAAATTAATCAACCTGTTTGGTTATTTAGTTTGTACTCCATAGGTTTTCTTTCTTATGTCGAGTACATGTACGGTTAAGGTTGTCATATTCTATGATAAACTTAGTCGGGGTTGCATAAGTTCTTTTATGTTGAGCCCAAAATAACTAAATTGATTACTTCGGTGATTAGTTTGGTTATTTATATTCCAATTAGATTAATTATAGGTTCTCTTGTAATTAATCTAGTTGAGTTTTTATATATTCCACAAGTTCTTGTGTTGAGTATATGAAAGGCTACACTATTATGTTCTTTGGTTAATGTAGTCATATATTCTGTAAGGTTTTCCTTATGTTGAGTATTTGAACGGTTAAGTTAGTCATCTCATGTGATTGACTTAGTCGTAGCTCCGTGAGTTTACTTATGTTGAGCACTTTCAATTAAATTGATCACTTTTGTGGTTTGATTTAGTTGCGTATTCCAATTGAATTAATCATGGGTTTACTTGTGTTTAATTTGGTTGAGCTTTGGATATAGAAAATCATTCCTATGGTTTTTTGTGTCCAATATAAAATCCTTATTTTCTTTCGAAATTAAGGTCGCTCTTGTTGTTCTCTCGGGAATGACATCAAATGGGGGAGAGTTCTTTTGAACTTGAGCTTAATGGTAATATCTTGCGGGGAGTGCGGCTGTGGAATTTTATAGGGGTTATCTTGTATCTTAAAACTCCTTGATGAATGTTGTTATCTTCGGCTATTAGATTGCATCTAAATTAAGTTGGTATGTATTTTTTATTTTGGTCATGAAATGTCTCTTGTGGAAATTTCATTATGATCTCATTCTTGTACCTTTGCCAATTTTATTGACAAAAAGGGGGAGAAATATTGTAGTTCACACTACAAATACATATGGTTTTCGGATCATTGTGTAAGGGGGAGTGGTTTCCATGATCGAGATGGAGTATTGACTAAGGGGGAGTGGTACATATCACCGTAGTATTATTGTTAAAGTCGTGATACAATTGGACTTTGATGTTATATAATAATACTATGACACTGTATAATAATGATCGAGAATATCGATTTCTCTCATTGTTATAGCTACGGATCTTCAACAACGATGGTGCTAAACTTACAACCTTTGGGATCACTGGAGTACTTGGAAGGACGAATATTTCAAGGAACGTTGAAGATTAGACTATGGAATAGGAGCCACTAAAGTTTATCTTTTTTGTTCCGTATGTATTGATAGTTTTGTCACTAAAATTGACAAAAGGGGAGATTGTTAGAGCATAGCTCGGTCAACCTTGCATGCGTTGCTATCTCAATCATGTTTGTCAATGTTAGTGATCAAAACTATAAGTCTTGATTTCTAGCCTACATAGCTAAGTCTCGGACTAGGATAGAAAAGTGTAGTTGAGCTCAAGGACTTCATGGCGACTCATCATACAACGACGAAGATCTATACAAGGAACCAACAAAAAGGTATATGGAGACTTGAACTTATCTATCACTCAAAAGTCTATCTCTTCTATTTCCTACTTCTTATGAGACAAAAGTCGTATGTTATATAGACTAGATCATACACATTTGACATTTCGAGCTGAGCATTCATTGCTTATCTTTTATCTCGAAATCGTGTGTTGGTAAAGCGTTTCGCTTTGATCAAGTTTATCTTCACCTAGTGACGAAAGTCATGAAAAGTTTCAATCACTTTGAGAATTGCTTTGACGTGAATCGGTCTGTGAATAATGGCTACATAGCGTCCTTTGAGAATGTCTCAATGATTGAAATGAGAGTTTAGATTACATAACCATGTATTCCTTAAAACAAAGTTTTCGAACTTTGTTGATCAAGAGAAATCGGGAGGATTGTGGAATTGGCTTGCCAAGTCCGCGAACCTAGTTCGCAGACTCAGTCCGCGAACTGTCGGAAGCTCTCGACCTAGAATTTCTGCTGGGATTTTCCAAAACTCGTTTGTGTGCTAAGTCCGCGAACTCAATCTGAGAACTGGCGGAAGTTCTCTTTCCGAGAATTTCTACTGAGTTTGGAAAACTCAACCGATTAACTTAAGTCCGTGAACTTGTTTGTGAACTTAAGAGGGTATGATCTAAACATGTGTTCTGAACATGAAACATTAAATTACTAAGGAATTCTTTATGCAAACCATGGCATAATGTTCATGAGCCGATTCAATCGAATCATCTTTGTTTCAATTGTGTCGTGTGTAGTTACATAAGATCTCATAGCAATTGAACAACTCTTTAACTAGTTCATTTGAGTCAATTGAACTAGTTATGGTGAAAAAGAATAAGGTTAATATGAAATGCTCATATGATTAACCTTTTTGGGTTAATATGTTGAACCAACATACACGTACACGTTTGGGCATGGTTTTCACGAACCCAGTAAACGTCTACCCAAGTGTGTGTGACAAGCTAAGTTTTCGATCTAACGGTTGAGAAAAATTAGCTTGAATCTAAATCAGGGTTTCATCTAACGGTGAATAAGGATTCCTATGTAACTAAGGCAAAACCCTGATTTGAAGGCTATATAAAGGAGACATCTAGCATTTTGCAAAACTAATCCTCACACGTCTGTGTGCTACTAGTGGGCCCGCTAGAGTCGATATCCATTAACCTTTGATTTTCTTCTCTAAAATCAGGTTAACGACTTAAAGACTTCATTGGAATTGTGAAGCCAGACCGATACTACTTTATCGCAGTTGTGTGATCTGATCTTGCATCTTCTATCGTACGAGTACAATCGATTGATTGACTTGAGATCGTGACAATTCTCCAATAGGCAAGATAAAGAAGTCACAAACATCTTCGTCTCACTGTTTGTGATTCCTCGACAATCCGCTTGTGTAGTCAGGAAGGATTGTAGAGAGGTGATTGATTAATCTAGGTTGTTCTTCGGGAATATAAGACCGGATTATCAATTGGTTCCTGTTACCTTGATTTTATATCTAAAAACGGAACAAAACCTAGGGTTTATCTGTGGGAGACAGATTTATCCTCTTATAGACTTTTCTGTGTGAGACAGATCTTTTTATTATCAAGTCTGTGATTTTGGGTTACAACAACTCTTGGTTGTGGGTGAGATCAGCAAAGGGAATCAAGTGCGCAGTATTCTGCTGGGATCAGAGGCGTAGGAGTACAACTGTACCTTGGATCGGTGGGAGACTGATTGGGGTTAAACTATAGTCCAGTCCGAAGTTAGTTTGCAGTAGGCTAGTGTATGTAGCGGCTTAATATAGTGTGTATTCAATCTGGACTAGGTCCCGGGGTTTTTCTGCATTTGCGGTTTCCTCGTTAACAAAATTTTTGGTGTCTGTGTTATTTCTTTTCCGCATTATATTTTATATAATTGAAATAATACAGGTTGTGCGTTCGTGATCATCAATTGGAAATCCAACCTTTCGTTGTTGATTGATATTGATTGATCCTTGGACATTGGTCTTTGGTACTGTCCAAGTATTCCTTGTATTTGATAAAGACTCGCTATTGTTTTTAGCTTGAGTAAAAATCAAATCAAGAGAGAGATATTAACTCCTTGAGATACTTTTATCTAGATTAAGTCTGACTGTCTAGTTGATTCTCTATCAAAGTATTTCGGAGTTAGTCCATACAGATTGCTAATCAAAATATTGGGTGGTGTTGTTAGACCCTCGCTTTTCCAACAACAACATCGAGATGAATTTAATCGCATCAAAATTTAATGTTTGTCATTTTGAAATGAATTTAGGGGATAAGAAAATATTGATTACCTATGTTTATGGGGAAATATAAACCGATGATAAGATTGAACAATGGTCATATATTTGAGAGTTTGCTCTACAAGTAAATAACCCATGAATTCTTATAGGGGATCTAAATGTTATTTTAGATTCAGAGGAAAAGCAAGGGGTAACAAAGCAACCTCAAGCAGCAAATCATTCATTGTACAAACAATAGATTCCCTGGGTATACAAGATGTTGGATATAAAGGCGCACATGTCATGTTATCGAACAACAGAAAAAGAAAGGTCAACATTTGCAAAATAGTTGATAGAGCATTAATCTCTTATCAATGGATTCTGAACTTCCCGGACAAAAAGTTAAGTCACTTACCTAGAGTAAGGTCAGATCACACACCTATTCTATCAGATCCATACCCAAAAAAGTAAAAATTACAAAAACTATTCAGATGTATCAAATCTTAGTTAACCCACCCGAATTTATCAAATGTTATAGCTGCCTCTTTGAGACTTCCGTTTGATAACTATTCCAATTAAGATCTTTCTTCGAACTTTCAACACCTATCATCGGATCTGGCTTACTGGATTCTAACATCTTCAGAAATATACAAAAAAATATAAAATCCCTAAATAATAAATAAAGAGTAAATATAGATCAAATAATATTTCTAGTAATACAAAAAATATATAAAACCTCTAAACTGAGCTAGGAAAATGGTATGAAATTATAAACGATTATTATTAACAGACCCCAAGGGATAATTTCTTTTAAAAATAAGACTATAAAATAAAATATCTCCAAGCATCAGCATCCGTAGAAAAAAAAAAACAATGCAATCAATTCTATTAGGGAGCCATCTGGTCTTTGGCAATCACATAGAGACCAAATTTATTCTCTCCTTATCAAACACTTTTCTCACATCAGCACCTCTCAAATCAGCAACTATGATGTGGACCTCTCAAACATAATTGAACCTTGTGTATCGAAATCATAAAACTCTTCCCTCAACAAAATCCCTTCGAAATAAGAAATATGTAATACCTTGTCCAATATGAATCAATGAGAGACACCATACACTGACGGTTTTCGACCAGGTTTCCTTAATTAAAGCTAATTGGGATATTTTAGGTCCGGTTATCATTTTCTCGGTCCAAGAATTATTTAGAACCGGAATTTTAAATCCGGATTTTAACTATTTTTTCATAACCCTAATTCCAAAGATAGTCACTCCAAATTCAGCTCTTAAAATCCAAATACTTTCCAAATTCACATCCTCTAGATTTCTCTAGAACTTCGAACCTATCTTGGATTTGGACTAGTACCAAAAAGGACTGAACCTTATTAAAGGTAATTTCGTTTGGAAAATTAAAAATGGAGCTTTGGATAAAAAGTGGGAAGATATATGGATTCCTAATACCGATATAATTCCAAAATCATATGATAGAGTAGACTCCATTCTGAAACTGGTTCAAGAGTTAATTGCATCATAAGATAATTGAGATCAAGGAAAATTAGATAAATATTTCGCCCCGGACGTTAATTTTTTTTTTTTTTTTTTTGCAATACTGACACAAAGTATGAATCAAGATAAGATCAAATGGAGGCATCTGTTAGAGCATGTTTGTCAATGTTAGTGATCAAAACTATAAGTCTTGATTTCTAGCCTATTTATAGATGTCTCGGACTAGGACATAGTTTGTGTAGTCAAGCTTAGACTTCACGACGTTTATCACTTGAAGACGAAGAACTACTAAGGAGAGCTTGTGGAATTTCATCGACAAAAGGTATGTGGAGACATAAACTCATCTATCACTTGGAAAGCCTAACTCTACTATATCTCCTATATTGAGACATAAGTCGTATTACGATATAGCTTTCTATATACACATTTGAGATTTCGAGATGAGTGTATCTCGCTTACATATTTCACGAAATATGTGTTGGTAAGCTTTCGCTTCGACCAAGTTCATCTTATATCATGAGAAAATTACCGAGTAACATCTTACATGGTTTGTGTGTTACAATCATTTGGTGTAAGACTTGGAATGTTTAGATAATGATTATTTCAATATCTTGAAAATTTCTTTGATGTTAACAGTGTGTGCAAACGGCTATTGTCATTATAGAAGAATGTTTCAATGATTGAAATAAAGAGTTTAGAATCTTGTAACCATCTTTGGATATAAGCATTGTGCGTTCGCACATTAGTGTATAAGTCCAAAACCGGAAGCCTAAAGTATGCATACCTGTGTGTATACAAAAAGGTTGTAGGAGACTGGGTAAGTATGCGTACCCGTACGCATACTGGCGGAAAGTTCACGTCCATGAATTTCTGCTGAGTTTGAAAACTAAAACAAACTCAAATCTGGTTGCTTAAGTACGCTTTCCCATACGCATACTTAAGTAGGTTACTTTCTAAAATCGGTTGTACATGAACCTAAAACGTTTATCAATAAGGACTGTAATCTTTGCAAACCGTGGCTATAATGTTCATGTATTTATTCGAGTGAATCAAACTGATTTTGCTTCAATTGTGTTCTTATATAAATCTATGAGAATATAACAATTGAACAACTCTATAACTAGTTTCATTTGAGTCATTTGAACTAGTATCGTTAAGATGAATACGGTTGATATGAGAGTAATCATATGGCTAACCTCGGTTAACTATTTGTGAACCAACATGGTGTACACGTTTGGGTACGGTTACATAAACCTAAATGAGGGTACATTTCATTTGTGTGTAATAAGTTAAGTTTAATGTAACGGTTGAAAGATATTAGCTTGGTTGAATCAGGTTTTTCATCTAACGGTGAATATTGAATGCTTTGTTACCAAAGTAACTTGGATTGCAAACCCTGATTTGAAAACTATATAAAGGAGAACTCTAGCAACTGGGAAATCCAATCCCCACACCCCCTGTGTGTTACTAGTTGCATAACTAGAGTCGATTCTCCTTTAACCTTAGGTTTCTTCTCGAGACCTTGTAGGTTAACGACTTGAAGACTTCATTGGGATTTTGAAGCCAGACCCGACTATTCTCTTTGTAGTTGCGTGATCTGATCTTGATGTTTCTATCGTGTTGAGTGAAATTGTAAAATTGTCTTGAGATTTATATCTCTGATAGGCAAGATACAAAAGTAGTCACAAACATCTTCGTCTCATCGTTTGTGATTCCACAATAACTTGTTTCGCTAGTCGATTAAGTTTATTGTGAGGTGATTGATAATACTAGGCTGTTCTTCGGGAATATAAGTCTGTTTTATCAATTGGTTCTTGTTCACCTTGATTTATCAAAAGACGGAAAAACAAATCTTGGGTATTTCTTTGGGAGACAGATTTATTCAATCCTATAGACTTTTCTGTGTGAGATAGATTTGTTTATCAAGTCTTCGATTTTGGATTGTTGCAACTCTTAGTTGTGGGTGAGATCATCTAAGGGAATCAAGTGTGTAGTATCTTTCTGGGAACCGATCCTAGTAAGAGGTGCAACCGATCAAAAAGGAGAATCGATCCTTGTAAGAGGTGCATCAAGTTTCTTGATATTGGGAACCGATCCTATAAACATGTGAAACACGTTTTTAGACATTGGGAACCGATATGGACATGTGAAACAAATACAAGTTAGATACCATATATATGTGGGAACCGATCCTAGTACCCCAGTACCCACATGGAGGTAGAAACGAAACTTGTTTTGGTAGAACCGTGAAACCCATGTTTGGTGATTGAGTGTTCTTAATCAATCACATAGTTCTGAAAGCCAGATGAACCAATTCTAAACTTGTTTGGAAGTGTGGCAAATCAATTTCAAGATTGTAAGTATGAAAGAGGACTTACAAAGTAAAGATTTCGACATACTTTGAACATGTGCAGTAATGCTTATCTTTTATTGTTCAAAGATATTCCTTAATAGCTAAAGAAATAAATCCCAGATCGAATAATAAGTTGAGAATCTTTTAATTAAGGTTTTTAATTTTGTTTTTGGAAAATGAAAATTAGTAATGTGCATTTACTAGTTGGATATTTGGTAAGAGATTTTCGGTCATTGTTTGGACAAAGCATTTCCAGAAATTTCGGAAACCGAATTTGGAAATATATTGCATATCTTGAGAATATTTTCGGTTCTGAAAATTCCTTGGTGTCCATACGTCCTTGGTCGATAAATATCAAAGTTAGCATTCCGAGCAAACTAATCCTCAGATCCAGGAAAACTACCTAGTTGTGTTGTTACTGGTGGAGCCGCCTATTCGGAGAGGAAAGTAACCTAATTAAGCGAAATCTCTTACGGCCGCTCGGTTTAAAGACTTCTTTGGGATTGAGAAGCTTTATTGGTACCGGTGGTGGGAAACTAGATAATTGTCGTTTATTATTTATATTCAATTGATTCAATTGACTAGCGGTTGTTGAACTTTGATTTCACCTAGTTTGTTTATGCTTAAGAATCTTCTCTTCTGATATAAGATTCACTCAAACTAGATCGAAGTTTCGACGGGGATCTTTAGATTGTTTGTAGATCTAAAGACATCTTGCGATAATCCATTGTTAACAGACTCCGTTCTGTGTGTGATTGATTATAAGAGATTCAATTTCATTGTATACAGGTGTTTATTGAATATCTAAAAAGATTTGAAGACGAAAAAGATTTCTGATTTGGGTTCATAATCTTTGGTGCGCACAATACTTGTTTCGGTTAAAGAGGATCCACCTATAATCGGATTATCCTTGTGGTAGATTGGATTGATTAGTTGAGTAGATCGACATCAATACAATTCTTTGTGATTCAAAGTATTGATTGCAAAATCTTGACAATTACTTTGGTAGTTGTTATTGGATATATCTAAGGACTTGACAAAGGAGTTTATTGGGATAAACGAAAGAGCCTTTTTTCGAACTCACATCACTTGGTTGAAAAGAGTTGTTACCAAAAAGATTTTTTGTTCCTTTACTGTTTGGAATACGAACCAAAGGAATTTTTCCAAGTACGTGACTTATTACAAGTTGGAGGCGTAGGAATACAGACGGAACTAGGTGAACTATAGATTTAGTTGCTTGGTCTCAACTATACGAAGTTGGTTTGATTTTCTATAACGTCTTTGAAAAAGCGGGGTTCTAATAACCACACCTAATATTTCGCTTAGCAATCTATATGGACAAACTCCAATACACTTTCTAGAGAATCAACTAGACAGTCAGACTCAATCTAGATAAAAGTATATCAAAGAGTTTATATCTCAATCTCTCAATTTGGTATATACTCACGCAAATAGAAATCTGCGAGTCTTTATTAAATACTAGAGAGATAACTTGGATGGTACCAAAGACCAATATCCAAGTGTCAATCAATTTAAATCAACAACCAAAAGGTCGGATATTCTAATTGATTGAACACCGCACAACCTGCGATATTTCAATTATATAAACAAATATAATGCGGAATAGAAATAACACAAACACCAGAATTTTGTTAATGAGGAAACCACAAATGCAGAAAAATCCCGGGACCTAGTCTAGATTGAACACACACTGTATTAAGCCGCTACAGACACTAGCCTACTCCAAATTAACTTCGGTATGGACTGTAATTGAACCTCAATCAATCTCACACTGATCCAAGGTACAGTTACGCTCCTACGCCTTTGATCCCAGAAGGATGCTACGTACTTGATTTCCTTATCTGATCTCACCCACAACTAAGAGTTGCTACGACCCAAAGTGGAAGACTTTAATAAAAAAATCTGCATCACACAGAAAAGTCTACGGTAATAGATAAATCCGTCTCCCACGAATATACCTACGAGTTTTGTTCTGTCTTTTGATAAATCAAGGTGAACAGGAACCAATTGATAAAACGGACTTATATTCCCGAAGAACATCCTAGTATTATCAATCACCTCACAATAATCTTAATCGACGCAGCGAAAAAAGATATTGTGGAATCAAAAATGATGAGACGAAGTGTTTGTGATTACTTTTCTATCTTGCCTATCGGAGATATAAAATCTCAAGCCAATTATTACAATTGTACTCGTAACGATAGAAACAGCAAGATCAGATCACACAACTACAAGAAAAGTAGTATCGGTCTGGCTTCACAATCTCAATGAAGTCTTTAAGTCGTTAACCTAGTTTAGAAGAAAAAACCAAAGGTTAAAGGAGAATCAACTATAGCTTAGCACAACTAGTATCACACTAAGGTGTGGGGATTAGGTTCCCAGTTGCTAGATTTCTCCCTTATATAGTCTTTCAAATCAGGGTTTGCAATCAATGTTAGCTTGGTAACAAAACATTCAATATTCACCGTTAGATGAAAACCTGATTAGATTCAAGCTAATATTTCTCAACCGTTGGATCGAAAACTTAGCTTGTTACACACAAATGAAATGTTCAATTTTGGGTTTATGTAACCGTTCCCAAACATTAACATTTGTTGGTTCAACAATAGTTAACCAAATGGTTAGCCATATGATCACTTTCATATCCACCATATTCTTCTTCACCATAACTAGTCCAAATGACTCAAATGAACTAGTTAGAGAGTTTTTCAATTGCTTAGATCTTATGTAACTACACAATACACAATCGAAGCAAAAACGGTTTGATTCACTCGAATCGGTTGATGAACTTTATAGACACGGTTTGCAAAAGCATTCCTTAGTTTATATAAACATGAGTTCAAGAACAAACGATTTTAGATATAACCTACTCAAGTTCGCGGACTGGGTTCGGGGAATTAAGCTCACGGAAGGAGTTCACAAACTCCAAAAAAAATTCTCGGGTCGAGAACTTCCGCCAGTTCGCGAACTTGGCTCACGCCACATTCTGTTTCTCTTTATCAACAAAGTTCGCAAACTTTGGTTCAAGGAATAAGGACTTATACATATATGTGTTTCCATAACAATGCTTATATCCTACCAATGGTTATGTAATATAAACTCTCATTTCAATCATTGAAACATTCTCAGAGGACGTTATATAGTCGTTATTCACAGACCATTTTTCGTCAGAGCAATTTCCAAAGTGATTAAAACATAACATGACTTTCGTCACAAGGTAAAGATGAATTTGACTAAAGCGAAAGATTACCAACACATATTTCGAGAAATAGATAGGCGAGTTAAACTCAGCTCGAAATAACAAATGTGTATAATGAAAGTCTATATATCAACACGACTTTTGTCTCAAAAATATGAGATAGAGTAAATAGACTTTTGAGTGACAGATAAGTTCAAGTCTCCACATACCTTTTAGTCGATGAAGTTCCACCAGTTCCTTGAGTAGTCCTTCCTCTTGTATGATGATTTCCATGGAGTCTTGATCTCAAGTATACTTTCTATCCTAGTCCGAAACCTTTAGCCATATAGGCTAGAAATCAAGACTTATAGTTTTGATCACTAACGTTGACAAACATGCTTGAGATAGCAACGGATGCGAATTCGACCGAGCAATGCTCTAACAATCTCCCCCTTTGTCAATTTTAGTGGAAAAACTATTAATACATATGGAATACAAAAAATAAATAAATTCACTTTTGTAGCTCCTATTCCACATGCCTAATCTTCAACATTACTCGAAATCTTCGTCACTTCCAAGTACTCCAATGATCCCAAAGGTTGTAAGTTTAGCATCATCGTTGTTGAAAATCAGTAGCTATAACAACAAGAAAACAATAGTTCTCAATCATTTTTATACAGTGTCATAGTATCATTACACAACGTCAGAGTTCAATTGTATCACAACTTCAACAATAATACTATGGTGATATGTATCACTCCCCCTTAGTCAATACTCCATCTCACATGGAAACCACTCCCCCTTACATAATGATCCGAAAACCATATGTATTTGTAGTGTGAACTACATATTAATTCCCCCCTTTTTGTCAATAAAATTTGCAAAGGTACAAGAACGGGATCCTAATGAAATTTCCGAAAGAGACATTTCATGACCAAAAGGAAGCAAAAGTATATCATCTTATTTAGATGCAATCATAAAGCCGAAGCTAAATGCATTCATCAAGGAGTTTAAAGATACCAGATAACCCCTATAATATTCCACCGTCGCACTCCCCACAAAGATTTGGCAATTTAGCGCAAGTTCAATTAAGAACTCTCCCCCATTAAATGTCATTCCCGAAAGAACAACAAGAGCGACCTTAATTTCGAAAGAAAAGAAGGATTTCTTTGGACATAACAAATCACATATAAGTACGAATTTGAATCCAAAATACTCAATTAGATTAACCAGAAGAGAATCCTTGATTAATTTAATCGAAAATGCTCAAACATAAGTGAATTTATGGAGACTCAAAAATATACAATTAGATTAATCACAAGAGAACCCATAATTAATCTAATCGAAATACACAACCAAACTAATCTCAAAAGTAATCAATTTAATTGGTCATGCTCGACATAAGAAAACTTACGGAGCAACAACTAAATAACCAAACAAGATGATTAATTTAGTTGAAAATGCTCGACATAAAGTACCTCACGGAACAACAACATATCTAATCAAACAATAATCAACTTGGTTGTATAATGCTCAACATAATACACTTTACGGAGCCTCACAGTAATACATAATATATGAATCAGGGAAGATCAATTACTGCGGAATACACAAGGATTCATTCTATTTTCCATCACTATTCGCATAACGACATCCAATTGACATAATCCTTGAAAACAAAAGATTTTAACCTATCTTCCATCAATAATTGACAATATAGGCTTAAATTTTGTATTTGTCAAAAGTCCATTCATTCTTTTATCAACATATGAATATCGACATACGAAAGACTTTACTTTTGACAAGATGTGGGATAGTCAAGTTCACGGACGTAGACACACAAATCCCATAAACAATTGCAATATATAAAACCGTAAAGATTAATACTGCAAAAATCATCTTCCAAACAAATTTAGAATTTAAACCAATAAATCTAAAAACATGAAGATGAAAACGTTGGACATAGCTATGTGTAACCACAATAATGGCTATTCCAAACTCTAGTTATTCTTCTAACAAAACAAGAAAAATAGAAGATTTACTAGGCAAAAACTCCTATAAAACATTTCACTTACTTTGAGTACACTTCTAATATTCTCCGTATTCATCAAGGTCATCTTCGATTAGATCAATTTTCGATTCCAGATTATCCATCTTTCTTCGAGTCTCTTGGAAGAAGCTTCAAGTTCACCTTTTAGGGCACGAACTTGTTCCAAGACAAGATTCATGGTTAAAGAGACCTTATCAAACTGAGAAACAGATATGTTCCCGTCCAGAGAGGAACCGTGAGTATCATGGCTCATCACATTATCAGAAGAATCAAATCGTATCTTCTTAGATGGAAAAAGAACAGTCCAAACATCACTTTCCTTGCTTGAAAGGCTTGAGGAGGACATGATAGAGAAGATAGAAAAAAAATTTATGCTAAGGAGAAAAAATTCATTTTAAAAGCAACTGAGGATAGGATATAAATATCAAAAATGACCTTTGACCAAAAACCTAACAGAATTTGTTTATCCTCGGATTTTTTTTTTTTTTTGAGTAAAGAAAACGTTTGAACTAAACAGAAACATCCATCACAACCCTCTTGAAGATTATGATTTTTGTCTAAGAGGGATAGACAAACAATCATCAATACAGTATTACAAACTGTAGTTGTTCCAATCCTTTGCAGGATTGAGTAACTTCTTTTGAGGTGATGAAGTGTATGTTATACCTTGTTTCTGTATTGTTTTTAAGAAAGAAGAATTATCTTCATAATTCTTTCTTTCTTTTAGCACAAATTTGAATACCTTGATTGTTGATTTTCGTAAACTGTGCATTCTATTGGAAATCTCTTTTGCAAAGGATGAGGGTTTTGTATGAGATTTCTTTTTCTTCTTCTGCAAACAACGTTTGACAGAGGAATGCTTTTCCTGTTTCATGGTGATACAAATTTTAAGGTGATCCTGATTAACATGTGAGGAAATCACAGGAATAGATAAATTCTTGTGATTTTCTGTATTTTCCTTGTCGTCAAGGTGACTTAAGGATGATGTAGAATCAGGAGGAATTTGCTGACAATTCATAGTCGAACAGATTCGATATGTTTTATAAGAATCACGATTGATCAACTCCAATTTTAAATTAGACAGTTGATATTCCAAATTTTTAATCCTTTTAATTAAGACTTCCTTTACTGGTTGAAGAATTTCTGAGAAAGTAAGATTGTTTATCATGGAATAATCAGGACTGTTGTGAGGACAAACGTGATTATCAGCAAAGAGATTAAGAGAACTATCATAGACGTCATCCTCAGGACAGTAATCAAGAGTGGCCATCCATGCTTTAGTTATCTCACTCGTCTCCGTATCTGGACATTTAGAAGTAGAGTGAATACTTCTATAGCACTTGAAACTGGAATTGTTGTCATAGTTTTTCTGAACTTTTTTATTGATTGACTGAGCTTTCTTTTGAGACTTTCTTTTCCTCTGTCTAAGAGATTTCTTAAGTTGTTGTATAAACAAAGACAACATCGAATTAAAACAATTCTCATTACTTTTATCAGTCAATTTAGAACGTCGAGACTTACGGTCAGATGCAGCAACAAGATTGCTAAACTGATGATTTCTCTCTCTTTGTTCAAGTTCATGATCGAAAATTTTCAACTTTCCAGCAAGAGTATTTCTGCATAGTATATCAAGGTTATTTCCTCAACGATGGCATGCTTCTTAGAATCGTATCTAGATGGCAGCGATCTGAGAATTTTCATTACAATGTCCTTTTCAGGAATAGTCTTACCCAATGCAAAAGATGCATTAACAATTTCAGACACTTTGTGATTAAACTCATCAAATATGTCTTCATCTGTCATACGAAGGTTTTCCCAATCGAATTAAGGTTTTGAAGCCTAGCTTCCTTTTCACTGGAGTTACCTTCGAGTACAGTTTCTAAGATATCCCACGCATCTTTAGACCTCGTCCAATTTGACACATGGTGCTGAATATTTTGGGCAATCGCATGTATAATGGCATTCAAACCGTCAGAGTTTTGCTTTGCAGAATTTATCTCGACAGGGGTGTATTCACCAATATGCTTGGGAACGTTTACATCTCCAATTGCCACGACGGGAGCATTATAGTCGTTAACAACATATACCCATGATTGAAAATCACGTGCTTGAAGAAAATATCGCATAACAATTTTCCACCATAAGTAATTAGAGCCATCGAAGACTGGTGGTACGTTAATTGAGATAGCACCTCTATCCATAGAGTCAGATCGCTACAATCACAGACTTGTGAGGTCTTGAACGTGTTTGCCTTCTCTGATATCAATTGAAAAGGAGGGGGTATAAAAACCACACCCAATATTTCGCTTAACAATCTGTATGGACAAACTCCAATATACTTTCTAGCCCATGTTAGAAGGATTTATCAAAGGATTATGAGGGGTTCTGATTGAAACAATATGTGAAAAAGTCACAATATGTTGAATCGTTTGGTTTAGCATAAAAGCATATGTGTTTCGGGGTTTTCAACTTTTACTTGCAATAGTTAAAAACCGGTTTTCAACCTTTCTCTGGTAAAGGTTGGTTGTTGTAATTCTTTTGTTTTGCATTAGGATGACAACATAATGATAATATTTCGGTATCAATTCTCCATGGAAAGAAGATGCAAACATATTGGAGAAGAGGATGTGAAATTTGGGGTAACGACTTTGTTAATCGTTTTCCTGTTTAAGAAAAGCCTGATTTTATTACGTATATTTATTTATTTTGCTTAAAAAAATTTCAATTGATGTTTTATTCCATTATTTCTGTATGGATGTGTGTGTGATTCGATTGTTTCCGGTTAAGAAAAACTATTGTTATTTTGCTTTATTGTTTGGTATCAATCGTTTAGGCTTACAAAATTTCGGTGCAATTGGGTGCTTTAATGTCTATGTTGTTTCAATTGCTTCCGGTTGAGGTAAATAATTATGCAAGTTTATTTATTTGGTTTGTATGAATTGTTTATGGCTTAACGAAAGAAAAGGTTTTCGGGATGAATTGTTTAGTCCAATTCGATTCCGGATGAGAGAAACTAAGTTAATTCTGATCTTAGTTAGACTTATCAAAGTGGAGGTTTCGGTTATTCAAGTCTAATCGAATTCCTTAACAAGAAATGATAGTTAACAAACCTAGTACTTGTCTTGTTTAAAAGTGAAAGGTCTAAGTTATATAGATAATTAGAACCTGATGAGAAAAATAGAGTTATCTTTATTTTGGTCTTATCGAACAAGCGATTGTACTTGTACATTCGTTTTAGCAAAGGAACTAAGGTGCTTAGTCGATTTTTGGTTTGCTAAACTATTAGGGAAAATTGCTTCGGAAAATTGTTTCCTTGGTAACATATCAAAACAAAATTACTTTGTAGTTTCGGTTTTGATATTGGTTATCAAAAATGGTGTTTGGAACCCTCGTGCTTTACTCTATAGGTTGCAAGTCTTGTGAGATTTATAGATCCTTTCGGTTTGTCCTTTATTTGCTTGTACCTTTGTCATTTTGTGACAAAAAGGGGGAGAAATATATAGATTAAACAAGTGATACTGGTATTGATTTACATTAATTGGTATCACTAAGGAAAAGTCATTGGTGCTTAAACGTTTTATCTAACGAAAGAGTAAAGCATAAACTAAGGGGGGTAGCATATCTTATGATACTTGTAGTTATATGGACTACAAAGGGAATAACAAATACGTGCGTATTGAAAAAATATACCCATCTTACCTTAAGGGGGAGTATTAGCTTTGTTATTATAATTTCAACAACGACATTTATGGATTGAGTGTATATAGGTTATTGTGTTGTTGAATTCAGGAATCAAGCGTATGTGTAATGAATTCTTGTAATTTGTTTATCCATATAATGTAAGAGTTTTGTCACTAAAATTGACAAAGGGGGAGATTGTTAGAGCATAGCTCGGTTGAACCCACCAAGCGTTGGTATGTCAAGTTTGTTTGTCATATTTTAGTGAGCCAAACATTTAAAGAGTCGCTTGATTATGTACTAGAGTCAACTTCGTATAGGTTAGCTTGAAAGTATTAGGATATGAGACATTACAAGTATTACAAAGACCTGAAGAATTAAGGAGATAAAACGACAACATCATCCTTCCACTTGAGGTTAGTGATATTTGACTTGAACTGTTTCATTCCCTAACATATCTTTCAAGTCGTACATATTGAAAACATAACTGCGAAGCATGAATGATTATAATCTAGTTAGACATAGTATTAAGGAATACAATAAGAGGTTTATTGCTTAACCGTTAAACTTTGTACATAAGACATCGGCATAATCGTTTAAATGCTATTGTGATTATGTATGGGTATGAGGTGAAGATTTCATCCTAGGAAACAATGTTTTACATTTGTTTAAAGGAAGTAAATTCATGAACTTGTTTCGTGAATCGAAAGGGAAATCGCTAGGCTTATTGGTATTGTTATCCATTTCATATCTATTGAATTACCAATATGTGTGATTAGTATAACCGCTCATAATATGTTAATGTTCTTGGTAAAACTATTCACAAGGCCTGACTTTTGTATTGGTATGACTTTTATTAGTGAAACAAATCTTAAGTAATCACCTGAGATGGTATGATCGATTTGTTGTGACCAACTCTAGGAAAATGGGAACTGATCCTAGTAAGAGGTGCAACCGATCAAAAAGGGGAATCGATCCTTGTAAGAGGTGCATCAAGTTTCTAGATATTGGAAACCGATCCTATGAACATGTGCAACACGTTTTTATACATTGGGAAACGATCCTATGGACACGTGCAACAAATACAAGTTAGATACCATATATATGTGGAAACCGATCCTAGTACCTAATCAACCGAATTTTTGGGAAGCTAGTGTGACTAAATACAGTACCACATGGAGGTAGAACCGAAACTTGTTTTGGTAGAACCGTGAAACCCATGTTTGGTGATTGAGTGTTCTTAATCAATCACATAATTCTTGAAAGCCAGGTGAACCAATTCTAAACTTGTTTGGAAGTGTGGAAAATCGATTTCAATATTGTAAGTATGAAAGAGGACTTACAAAGTAAAGTTGTCGACATACTTTGAACATGTGAAGTAACACTTATCTTTTATTGTTCAAAGATATTCCTTGATAGCAAAAGAAAAAAATCCCAGATCGAAAAATAAGTTGAGAATATTTTAATTAAGGTTTTTTATTTTATTTTTGGAAAATGAAAATTAGTAATGTGCATTTACTAGTTGGAGATTTTCTAAGAGATTTTCGGTCATTATTTGGACAAAGCATTTCCAGGAATTATGGAAACCGAATTTTGAAAGTAATATTAGTTTTACTTTCAAAATAGGCGAGGAAAGTAACCTAATTAGGCGAAATCTCTTACGGCCGCTCGGTTTAAGACTTCTTTGGAATTGAGAAGCTCTATTAGTACCGTTGGTGGGAAACTAGATAATTGTCGTTTATTATTAGTTTTCGATTGATTTTATTGACTAACGGTTGTTGAACTTTGATTGCACCTGGTTTGTTTATGCTTGAGAATCTTCTCTTCTGATATAAGATTCACTCAAACTAGATCGAAGTTTCGACGGGGATCTTTAGACTGTTTGTATATCTAAATACGTCTTGTGATAATCCATTGTTAACAGACTCCGTTTTGTGTGTGATTGATTACAAGAGATTCAAGTTGATTGTGTGCAGGTGTTTATTGAAGATATAAGAAGATTTGAAGACGAAGAAGATTTCTGATTTGAGTTCATAATCTTTGGTGTGCACAATACTTGTTGATCCAACTATAATCGGTTTATCCTTGTGGTAGATTGTATTGATTAGTTGAGTAGATCGACATGAATAAAATTCTTTGTGATTCAAAGTATTGATTGAAAAATCTTGACAATTAATTTGGTAGTTGTTATTGGATAAATCTAAGGACCTGACAAAGGAGTTTATTGGGCTAAACGGAAGAGCCTTTGTCGAATTCACATCACTTAGTTGAAAAGAGTTGTTACCAAACAGATTTGTTGTTCCTTTACTTTGGAATACGAACCAAAGGAATTGTTCCAAGTACGTGACTTATTACTAGTTGGAGGCATGGGAATACCGACGAAACTAGGTGAACTATAGGTTTAGTTGCTTGGTCTCAACTATACGAAGTTGGTTTGATTTTGTATAGCGGCTTAATCCTGAGAGTATTCAATTCTGGACAAGGTCCCGGGGTTTTTCTGTATTTGTGGTTTCCTCGTTAACAAAATCTTGTTGTATCTTTTACTTTTATATTTCCGTAATTATAATTGTTTTTATTATAATTAGATAGAAGTAAAATACACAAACGTTAATTCATATTTACTTGATAGTAATTGTGTTTGGTTAAGTCCTAACCATTTATCAAGTAAACATACTTCGTTGTTGCATTATCTCGATCTTTTATCCATAGTCAATCACAGAAGTTATCTTGTTGTCGTATTGTCTCGATCTTGTATCCATAGACGACCACACGAAGTGTTAACCGATTAGTTGCATTGTCTCGACTCAGTCCATAGACAATCACTTTCGGAAAAGGACTTATAGGTGGAAAAGTTTTAGATTGAGGTATATTTGGGTACCCTCGTCTTTTCAAAACCTATTATCAAGTAATCACACTTTGATTGTTGTATTGTCTCGATCTCGTGTCCATAGAAGATCACACAAAGTGTGAATACCGATTTTTCTTATTGTATCGACTTTGTCCATAAACAATCACTTTCGGTAAGAGGACTTATAGGTGGATAAATTAAAGATGGTGGTGTATTTGGGTACCCTCGTTTTTTCAATCACATTACGGAATTTTATATACCATTGGCGTGGACACCTGTTTATTCCCATATATAGATTTTCTTAATTTGCCAAATAGATGATCACGTTGACTTGAAGAGAAACATTGAGGTTGCATCATGTACAATTCTTCACCTAGATTTCCATTGAGAAATGCAGTTTTCTCATCCATTTGGTATAATGAATTACTAATGTTAAGATTTAATTCATGTTCAATAATATATAGTAAAACTATTAACATTAACCAAAGGTTTCATATAGCCTGAGAGAATAAATTTGGCTCTCTCTCCAATCACAATTCGTGGGATTCTGCTGCAAAAATAAATAAAATAAAACTACTCATTTGTTAACATGTTAATATATATGTTAACTACTACAAACATATGGCTCCAAATTTTTCATCAAACTATGTTGTACTACATCGTGGTCAAGTCTTTCCGAGGCTCCTCAAATAAAGATTTTAATCAACTAAAAAACATACAATTAAAAACATGGCATTTTAAATTACACCCAAACCAGATTGTCCTAGTGAAAGAATTTCTTTCATGCAACAAACCACTAGAAAGCTATACAACAAGGATTTACATGCTTTAAAAACCCATTCAACTTAACATTAAGGGACTTGATACTAGCTGTCATCTCCCAAACAAAGTGATTAATCCTAGGAATTGTTCTTGATGTGCCAAATCTTAGACATACCCTATCATGTATGACTCTATTTTCATCGGACAAGATTTCATCAAAAGATTTGGTTGTAAATTAATCATTTTTATTCCCAAGCCACCTTATCCAGTCATGTTTTTGGACATTAATATAAACAGGCTCGACATTGGTAGTCAAATCAAGAGAAATTTTTAAATAGTTACAAGTAACAAAAATTTCCAATTACCATTATCACCTAAAAGATTAGAAAGATGCAAAACATCATTATAATGCCAATTTAAGTGAGTATACTAGAATTCAGTATCCAATTATGTTTAATAATATCATGGATTGAACATCACCAGCCTCTCATATACTATTATCTTTATCATTTTGCAAATGCTAGCCAAAATTCAATAAGTATAAGAGGTTTTATATTTATGAAAAGAATGGATTTTAGGAAAATAGTTTCCTTTAAGGATCTAA
The DNA here is from genome assembly GCF_003573695.1 of Papaver somniferum. Taxonomy (NCBI): domain Eukaryota; kingdom Viridiplantae; phylum Streptophyta; class Magnoliopsida; order Ranunculales; family Papaveraceae; genus Papaver; species Papaver somniferum. The sequence continues at coordinate 51,050,043 of NC_039358.1, read as the reverse complement.
TCCCATATGTCAGTTTGATTGTGAAACAACCTCTAACCCAACTTAGTCAGTAATAAAGCATCAACCATGTGAGGATTCTAATGGCAGTACCACCATTAAATTTAATAGTACAAATTTTACTCTAAGATTTTGGATATACAACCTTTCCAGGGTTATCTTTGTTCCACCAGAAGTCTCTTTGGATCTTAACAAATTCATCTAGAATTTTTTTTAGAAATAAAAAAACATTGCACTTGATGACTAGGGTAAGCAGATAAGATGGATTGGACAAAAACAATCCTCTCAACTTGAGATAAATCTAAATTTTCCACCCATTAAGGATTTGTAAGCTTTTTCAAGCAAGGTTTTAAAATTTAAAGATTTAGCTCTATTGAAGAAAAGAGGAGTTCCAAGATATTTATCATCCATAGAAATCCTCTTAACGTTGAGCGAAATTTCTCTAGAAGATTACAATGTTTATTATGAGTATTTCTCTGAAATAAACATTAAATATGTTAAATTTTTGTCTGACCAGATGAAACACTAAAAAATATCTAAGAAGTTCATAAGATTTCTAACTTCAACAATATCAGCTTACAAAAAATAAAAATAATGTCTGCAAAAGGAGATCAAATATGACAAAAGAGATTTTGTTAACCCTACAACTAGTAATTTTATGATTAATTTGGGTATACATAAATAACCTAGACAATCCTTTATGAGAATTGATAAACAAGTATGAATACAAAAGGACTCCTTGCCTGAGACCCCGTAATAGGATGGAACTTTAAAACATGCACACCATTAAGCGAAATAGTAGCATTAACAATAGAAATACATTCTAAAATAAAATTACATTGTTTATCAACCATCCAAATTTCTTAAACATGTGTACGACAAAGGTCCATACCGTCCGATCAAAATCTTTACAAAGGTAAATTACGTTTCAATGCTAAATAACCTTTTCCAGCGCTATTATTCATATTATACAAGATTTTGTGTGCAATAACAATATTATCAGCTATCTACTTTTGGGAATAAAAGAAGATTTGGGAGAAATAATTTTATCCAGCATACGCTTTAACATAGTAACTATAATTTTAGATATTTATTTATACAAAGCATCACTAAAACTTATAGGCCAAATTAAAATCAGTAAGAGAGACAAAAGTTTCAGTCTTATAAATTAAAAAAAACTACGAATTTATTAACACCATCTAGTAACTTACCATTTTGAAAGGAATCTTCCAGAAAGATCACAACAGAATCTTGCACGACATCCGAATGATTCCGAAAAAACTAGGGAATAATCATTTGTCCTAGAAAATCCCCAAGGGTCCATTTAAGAAAAGAAAAATAGATATTTTTTCATCACTCCAAGTAGTATTATAAAATATCTATGCTCTCAGCAAGATTAATCACATTTGGGATTATATTATCAAAGGCGGGATACCGAAAGTTTCATCAATACCTGCAAAATATCTGGTTGATACTTTCACCGATACCTGCAAAATATCCCGTTGATCTTTTACCTCTAATAGTCTTAATGTATCTCTCATAGTATGTATAGAAATTAGTCAAAAATGTAATTTTGTAATTTGCAGAAAACAATATTGGTAATTTGTTATTTTTATTTGGATTTTATTTTGGAAATCCTTATTATGTGGCAATTGATATTTGATTTGTCTTGATAAAAATATTAGTTTGTCATCATGGTAATGTTTATATCTATAGACACTTGGCTTATGACTATGCATGTTTTGCATTACTAATCGAAAGAAAATTAAACTTTAATTACCTAAGAATAGCCCCCATTTAATGGTCAACATTCATGTCTTATGCAGGCTTATGGTATTAACTGTTTGGTGATTCCCACAGGAAATTATCACTTCGCTCCGCCATACAACAATATATTTGGATCTATACACTTCTTTCTCCATATATGGAAAATTAACTTTGTATTGAGACAATTATTGAAGAGGTGTTCGTCGAGAACGAAGAGCTCTGCAAATCAGGAGACAACTCGGGCGGCCCGATCCATGACTCACTGAAAAGTTTCTTCCTCTTCGAATCAATCAACCTCCTGCACTTCTAGGATTGTGTTTTTCCCTTGTTTACATCGATCTCTCATTCTCTATTCTTTTTTGTTGCTTTGCTTATGTCTTAATCTCTTGTTTTTTTGATTTACGGAAACGAGGAACCCTAATTCCATAAGTTATATAATTTTATTCAATTTCTTTTAATCTATGATTACCTTGAGCTAACTTACTCGGTTTTCTCTGTGTTTGCGTCTTTTATCAGTTTCATCCCTTATCTCTTTTCCCAATCCTAATTGGGAGGAATAGAGTTCTGTGCTGAAGCAATCGAAGAGGTGGTGACCGTTCTCAACATCCTTATTCTTCAAATCATTGTCAGCTTAGAATATTCTCCAATTGTTTAATCAGTTTGTGTTGGATTCCGTTGCTGCAATCGCCTCGTATTCTTCATTCGCCCGTGCAAGAAATTTATTTCCACACTCTTCTCTGCAAACTACTGCGGTCAGTAATCATTCCTTGATTCATTCAAGGTCGAAGCTCAGCTTTCTTCCCAAGTTTACTTTACTGTTCATCACTTTAGTTGCAAGTCTTTAGCATGGCAAACACTTGGCGGAATTCAAACTTTTGCCTTGACTGGAATGCAGTTTATATACTAAGCCATAGTCATTCATCCTACCACAGAGCTTATAAGTTTCAAAATTGTCTGCAAACAAATTTGAAAGTGTTTATCTTCCACAAAAATCCCAGGAAAACTCTTGTAATAATCTACAACAATTACCATTCAGTTCAATTGATAAAATCAGTGGCTTCATCTTCAAACAGTTCTGATACTATATGCAACAATCAGCAAAGGGAAAACAGTGCTGCTAGAAGGAATAACAAGCATGTAACTTTACAAGGAAAAGGAAGACATATTGATTCATTTGCCTTGATTGGATATGTCTGCAGAGTGAGTGAAGTGACTAGGAATGTTGTGAGTTACTCAGTCAGACAAAGATGGGGTGCACAAAATGAAGTAGTTGTGATCACTACATGGAAAGAAATGTTTTCATATTCAGGATTCATTCAAGGGAAATTTTTCAGAGAGTGCTAAGAGGGAGACCACACTCAGTAGGTGGATATTTATTGGTGTTACTTCCATGGAAATTCCACATGAATGTGCAGAGAGCAATTTTCCAATTTGAAGTCTTCTTTATTGAGTTTAGACTAAGAGCAGACCTTGATAGAGATGATATACCTCATCTAATTGCATCTCAGGCAGGAGAACTTATCACTATCTACAACAGAGACCCAACAGGTGTAGTGAAAGCAAGAGTTAGGCTGGATGTTAACCTGCCTCTGGTCAGAAAGGTGCACTTAAATTTGGAGGATGGAGAAAGAATCAAGATTGCTATTTTCTATCTGGGTTTCCCTTCTGCCACTTGCAGACACTGCTATGTTTTCAATCACAATGAAAATTACTGTGGTTTGATTGCTAATATGGCTTGGATAGCAGTTCCAGTTTTGAACCTTCAAGGTGTGGATCCTTTTGAGGAGCAAGTAGAAGAACTATCTCAGGTTATTCAACATAATATGGAGATTCAAGATGGAGGAGAAGAAGGTGCAAATCAAGGACAAGAGTTGGACAATGTTGTTGATAAAAATGATAATGCTAGAGAGGATGCCAATGATGAAGATAATGATAATGCAACAGGAAATGGCATGATAAATCAGCAAGAATCAGTTAATGCAGAGAATGAGAACACTATTGAGAGCATGAGTGAAGTCAACAAACATGTCATTGAGGAAAATACTTCTAGTGCTTCTTATACTTCAGAAATCCATAGAAATGATATCAGATCAAATAAGAGAAGAAGAAAGGAAGATATTGTTATATAAGCCATGGAAATGGAGGGATATATACAAGAAATTGATAGAACTATACACATGGAGATGGAAGGGTCTTCAGCTGACAGAGGAGATATGATAAATGTTGATGATGTTGACAATGATATTAGGATGGATGGGTCTGATGTTGTTTCTATTGTGGATGCTGGAGCTCGAATCCTTCCATCTGAACAGGTTTTTCTTAATCTCAAAACAAATTTACTTATATGTTCAAAGTTTTATATTAGCTGCTTGTGTTAATTTTTCCTTGCATATCTCCATTATAATCTTTACTGTGTGTTTTTGAACTGGATTAACAGTTATACATCTCTCCCTAAAATATTCCTTTTTACTATAGTTTTCTCTATATACTTCATTATGAAGCTTTTATCTTGGAATGCGCAGGGGGTTGGAATACCTCTCACTAGGAATCACTTGAAATACATCCTTAAAAAGCAGAATCCTGATTTTATGTATTTAACTGAAACCAAGGCAACTAAAGATAGCATGAACATCTTAGCTAGGAATCTTAATTTCCATGACTGGCTTGCTGTCCCTAGAATAGGATTGTCTGGTGGGATGCTTATTGCTTGGCACAATAACATTAATGTTAGATACATTGCTGAATTCTTTGATATTTGTTTCTTTGAAGTGCATGATTGCTTTAACAATGTTTGGAATGTTGTTTGTATGCATGGTTCTCTAAATGAGCTAGGGAAAAGAATGCAGTAGGACAAAATAAACCATTTTTGTAACTTAAACCCTTTTACTCCCTGGATTATCATAGGAGATCTGAATTTTATTCTGCATGTTAATGATAAGCATGGTGGAAATAAGATCCCTCATATTAACAAACTTATTCATGACAATATTCAGAAATTAGGACTCATGGACCTTAGATTCCAAGGCATACCTTTCACTTGGTCTAACAATAGGGAAGGACATGAAAACATAAAATAAAGAGTTGACAGGGTCTTATCTTCTCCTAGTTGGTCTGCTTTGTTTCCTGATGCTATAGTTTGTCATTTATCTAGAGTGGGTTCTGATCACACGCCAATTTTACTAAACTGCAAACCTATTAAAGTTAAACTGCATATGCCTTTCAGGATTGTTAGAACTTGGTCTAGCCACGAAAACTATAGAAAACATGTTCTTGAAAATTGGAATTGTAATATTAGAGGTTCTTACGCTTTTAGTTTACAAAAAAATCTTAAAAATCTTTCCTACTCCTTATCTAAATGGAATAAAAATGTCTTTGGCAATATTTTTACTAATATTGAAAACCTTAATAAAAAATGGAATACTTACATTCCATTAATCCTCTGCATATTCTTGAAATCAAGGATACGCAGAATAATCTTGAAATGTGGTATAACAGAGAGTATGGTTATTGGAATCATCTCTCAAAAGACAAATTTATTAAGGATTTTGATCGAAACACTTCCTTTTTTCATCAATATGCGAATAATCGAATAAGAATAAATCATATTCACACCCTTAGGGACGATTCAGGTCTTTGGATTGATGACCTGAATCGTCCAAAACCCAGCTTCATAAAATGCTCATTAAACACTTTAAATCCATTAGCTCATCCAGTAATGTTCAGCACCTCGAAACTCTTAATAACCTCATTGACCCATGTATCAATGAGGATGAAAACTTGAACTTAATTAGAATTCCTGATGAGTTAGAAATCAAGAATACTCTTTTCAACATGAACCAGTGGGGTGCCCCTGGTCCTGACGGATACCCGCCAGGTTTCTTCAAAGAAAACTGGGATGTTGTTAAAAGGGACATTATTAACATGGTCCAAGACTTTTTCAAGAAAAAATACATTCTCAAAGAGATGAATTATACTTATATAACCCTAATCCCTAAAGTCCAGAATCCTTCTACTCCTGCCGATTTTCGTCCAATCAGTCTTAGTAACACCACTTATAAGATAATTTCTAAAATCCTAACTAACCGTCTAAAGCCGCTTCTTTCGAAGCTTATTTCTCTAAACCAGTTTGCTTTTATTCCTGAACTCCAAATCACAGATAACATAATCGTAGCTCATGAAATCCTTCACTCTATGAAAATTTCTAAAAATAAAACCGGTCATATGGCTCTGAAAATCGACCTTTCGAAATCCTTTGATAGAATTGAATGGGACTTTCTAAACAAAACCCTTAATTCTTTTGGTTTCTGTGAAGAGGCCTGCCACCTTATTATGCAATGTGTTACAACTAGTTCCTTCTCTGTTCTTTTAAATGGTGTTCTTGGGGACAGATTTACTGTAACCATGGGTCTTAGGCAAGGGGACCCTTTGTCCCCTTACCTATTCATTATTTGCATGGAAGTGATTTCTAAACTTCTCCTAAAAGCTAAGAATGAAAAAATGATTTCTGGTGTCAAAGTGGCGAGAACTGCACCTCTTGTTTCGCATTTGTTTTTTGCTGACGACTGTTTTTTATTTGCAAAGGCTAATCTCAATGAAGCTAAAAACATTGTTAACATTTTAAACACTTTTGGAGAAATGACTGGGCAAGTCATTAATTTTAATAAGTCTGGTGTTTATTTCACACCTAAGATTCACAATAAGCATTGTAAAATTATCTCTAAAATATTGAAAATCAGGAAAATATCTAAAAATGATTAATACTTAGGGACTCCGCTTTTCTTTGATAAAAATAAAACTAATAGCTTTGAGCCGCTTCTTAATAAGTATTACACTGTTCTTCAAGGGTGGATGGGGAAGATGTTTAACCAAGCGGGGCGAACAGTTTTAATCAAAAATGTGCTTAGTGCCTACCCTAATCATCAAATGCAGTGTCTTGCCTTCCCTAGAAAGACGCTTGATAACCTTGATAAGATCCAGAGAGATTTCTTGTGGCAAAAAAAGAATAAGAAAAAGTGTTACTATCCTAAGGCGTGGCCAAATATAACTAAAGACATTCGCCAGGGAGGGCTGGGGATAAGAAACCCTTATAAGCACAATATTTCTTTAATAACTAAGTTGGACTGGAGGCTTATCCATAATCAAGATCAGCTGTGGGCTAAAATTCTTAAGCATAAATATTTCCGAGACCAGAACCCACTTAAGAAAACTAGAAAGAATAGGATTTCCTGGATTTGGACTAGTATTCGCAGAGGCCTTGATATTATTAGTTCTAACCATGTTTACCAGATTAATGATGGGAAGTCAACTAATGTTTGGTCTGATTTTTGGCTTCCCAATCAGGTTCAGCTTTTATCGCCTATTTATATTGATAGTAATTTGCCTGTAAATGTTTGTGATTTAATGAATGCTGAAGGGAATTGGAACATGAACATCATCAGTAAATACATAGATTTGTCTTTCCATGGTGCTATTAATTCTGTAACTACTAACATTAATATGCAAGATAAAATTAGATGAAAATCTACAACTTCTGGAAATCTCAATACTAAGTCAGTTTACAATTTTCTGACTAACTTGAACTTTGATAAGGATGAAGCAAAGTTTTGGAAACATTTATGGAATCTTAACATGCTACCTAGAGTTAATATGTTTTGTTGGAAAGTTGTATCCTGTGCTTTAGCTCTGGGAAATAATATGTCTAAATATGTGAAAGATTCGGAACCTTATTGCTTACTATGTGATAACCTTGAATTAGAAAATGAAATGCATTTGCTTGTTCATTGTAATTTTGCAAAGAATGTGTGGGATGCTTTTGAGCTTAATAACATTTACTGTTATATTGGGAATGCTGGCATCATGAATTGGTTTAAATTTTGGATGAATAACATGAACCTAACTAGCAAGCATAATCTGATTACTTTCATTATCTGGTCCATCTGGAAGTTTATGAATAGTGTCAAGTTTGATAACAATTCCCCAAATGTGAACAAGTTAGTTGATAGCATTAGAGCTTCCTACCAAAAGTTCAATTTTTGCAGTGACAGTAAAGCCAGTCAGGTTCATAATAGTGCTAAGATGTCTTTAAGAAACAATCCTTTGCACACAAGAAAAGACTATGATTGGTTTATATTATTTGATGTCTCCTATTCTGAAGATGATTACACAATGGGATATGCTATCTCAATATTGGATAATGCAGGCAATCGGAAGCATTGTCGTGCAGGATGTGGCTGGGCCTCCTGCCCCTTAGAAGCTGAAACAAAAGATGGAATTGAGGCCATCAGGTGGATGAAAGAACTGAAGCTCCAAAATTGTTGCATGATTAATGGCTGTCAAGTTCTAATGAAGATTCTGAAAGGAGATGAAGACCTTGAAGTTCATCCATGGAGGTCTCAAAATAGCATCCTTAGATGCAAATTTTTCCTTGTAAGTTATGATTCGGTTTCCTTTATGCATAAAACTAGGAAGTATGTTGATTTTGAAAACAAGGTAGCTAAGGAAATAAGATCTAGGAAGATTAACTACTTCGCTACGGAGAATGTGAGCGAAAATGTAAGAAACAATATCCTACAAAGAGTTAAGCTGGGCTTAACTCCCATCTTATATATTTTACAAACTTCCAATATTATATAGATAAAAGTTGTCTTCCTATCAAAAAAAATAAAAAATAGTGAGACAATTATTATGGCCCAACATATTGCACAGTGATATATACCTAATGTTTTGTTTTAGATCCCTTCTTTTATTTCATATTGGCATTGTGAAGTTTTACATAATTGCAATTATCTATCCCGGTCATTTGTATTGAATAAGTTGCATTTTAATCTGAATAATGAATATTAAATGATTTCTGGCCCTCAACTTACAGGTCATTGAAGCATAGGATCCGAGAATCGAAGGTTTGAGTTTTTTTTTTAGTAAGAAAGAAATTTCATTAAACAAGAAAAACTGAAACACAATATTTAGTTCTTCTCTGATTAGAGATTTTAACCAAAGAGGGAAATCCGACCTCCAACTTTGATCTACTCTATCAATTCTAGCCTTCTTAGCTAGTGTATTAGCAACTTCATTCGATTCTCTATGCACAAAAGCGCACTTCCAATCTCTAAAACTCACTAAAAGACTTCGACAGTCTTGATTTACATTATTATTTGTCCATCTAACACGTTCTACTTCTCCATTTATTGCTTTCACTACATTCTGGAAGTCTCCCTCCAAATGTAGTCTTCAACAGCTGAAGCTTTTGCCCACTTTATAACCGCCAGTGCTGCAAGTGCTTCAGCTTGCTCTTCATCCCATGCTATCCCAACAACTGATTGAGCTCCTCCAAATTGCCCTGAAGCAGTAAACAACATTAGTCCTATATCCATATAATTGTTTCCTTTCAAAAATGCAGCATCAAAATTGATTTTTTTTCAAACCCATTTTCTGGCAGTTTTCAAGGAATTACATCCCTTATCTGATTCATAGAAGTTCTTACAGATCTACATTTCCTAGAGTTTTCAATCTACTCAGCTATGTTCTTATTTACTTGTCTCCCAAATCTATCTATTTGGATTGTTCCACTATCAAACACTAGATAACATCTCAACTTCCATATTTGCCATATAGCAAAACTAACAAACTGGACATATTTTTCATGATCTTCCCTAGATATATACATTACTGGACTAAAACCAGTTAGCTATACAATTCTGGAAGTTTGTATAGCAATAGTCCCTGCACTGTTAGCTAAAGGGCAAACCAACTTCTTTTAGTAACTTCACAATCGATAAATAGGTGATTTAGAGAAGGTTTGAGTGACACGTACTATTCCGGTAAACCAAATGCGTGCCCTCCATTATGAACAAGTGAAGTAAGTATCCATTTCAGCACAAGGAACGGAATTTCCCCCAAACAAGGAGATAACCGTTTCATGTTGCAAGGGCCTACATTTTACGGCAGAAGTTCAGGGAATTAGACTCACTTTACACCCATTGAAAAATCCGATTTACGAAGTAATTATTGGTTTCATTGTGGTTTTTTATATGCTCGGTCATTCCAGTTAATTACTTACGTACCATTAATTTAACGAATGAGTTCTAATTGACCTTTTTAAGCTTGCAATATGTACACCCGGGGAGCTGCATGTAAACTATAATGATTCCACATCAATTCATGTTATTTCTTCATCTGCACACAACACACTACCTTGTGAATAGGAGTGGAGAAATCGAACTCCGTTGTAACATAACAAACTTATCAGCTTAAATTCATGCCCGTGCCGGTTAAGCCCTAGTAATATACACTACAAAGACACACAAGTGATCTTCTCTTTGCGAGTCTGATACACGAAGTGACTTGTATCTTCTTTCAAGTACGAACCATGAAGCAATTGGTACATACATGGTCCTTCCAGTAGGCATTTTTGTTTCTCATTGCCTAAGTGGTCGTGAGTCGTGACCAACCATCATCATGTACCAACACAGTACTCATTACAAACTACAGAGTATTTAGGCCATTCTGAAGACAAGCCAGGAGACTCGGGACGACACCACCTGTGGACACACGAACTACGCGGGGTCCGAATGCCCACAATCAATCATTAAAGTCTAAAGAGATTACGACGATGATCCCCTGATGCGGATTCATTGGCTCAAAACCCACGGGTTTATCATGGCCTCCTCCAACTTCCCCGTGCGTAGCGATTATGCATGGGGTACAAATATAAAAGGAAAACAACATATATAAGCAGATACGTGCGGAGCTAAATGAATGTAAAGTGCTGAAATGTAAATAAGACCAAGGTTTACGTGGTTCAGCACTAAGGCCTACGTCCACGGGGTTTGTTGTTCTACTATATGATTCACGGTTACACGAATAGTTGAATGACTTTGGGTTTACATATTTCTCTCCACTATGGGATTAACTTACCTTTGCTATTCTCTCTCTCTCTCTCTCTCTCTCTCTCTCTCTCTCCTGATGTTTTTCTCCCTCCCCTTTCCTCTTTGTGGAGATTGGGTATTTATAAGGTTGGAATGTGGGACCCATCTCTGAAGACCGTTGGAACCTTATCTTCTCGTGTCCTTGCGTCCATCACGCGGAGGTCTGCGTTTCCCCCTCGATCCCGCGGAGGCATCTTCGCTCGTTCCATAGGTCGGTCGACACGTGCACTGCTCAGAGTGTTTAATGCGGGTGGTTGAGGGGTCTGCTCGTGTCAGACAAGTGTCTTCTGCCCCTGTCAGTCCGTGTCAGCTGACTTTCTCTCCACCGTTGATCTTAGCTCCTCTTCTGGGGATGAGATAAAGCAACTCCTAGGGGTTTATTTGGTGCTTCGTGACGCATCGTGTTTTGATGTTTTGGCTTGCATGCTCTCCACGTACCTTTCTGTATACACGTGTCCGATAGTGAGATATATGTGTACACAATTTGCCCCTTTTCTTCGGGCTTAACTGACTAATGGGTGCCTTGAAGAAAAACTATCGTCGCACATTCTTCTCACTCCTAATAACTTCTCCTAGATACTTGGGCACGTCTTTTATTCGTGCATTAACTGCTTATGTAACGGGCACGTTTTCCTATTTCTCCCTTAATTTCCTCTTTTCTTTCGGGTATTTTAAGGATAGAGAGGAAATTTAATTTCATTCTTCCTAAACACTCTCTCAGTTCATTCTTCCTTTAAATTTCCTGCCTGCCTTCATTAAACCCGTGACCTTAAATTTTGTCAGTCTTCATTGCACCTGTGATCTTAAATTTTGTCAGTCTTTATTGCACCTGGGATCTTCCCCTGTTCGTTTCTTCTACTTGCTGTTTTTGCCGGTGAGTTTTTCTTTTCTTGATTTCACTGTTTTATGCCGTGTTGATTTGTGAATTTTCTGCTATTGTTGTTCCTTGTTTGTGATGAAGAACTTTTTCTGATGCTTGCATACTAGTTTGCCCCTGTTCTTCATCTTAAATTAAGGCAGCCATTACTTGGAGGGTGGAGTATTGAGATTGTATCCTAATTTTAGGGTTGTTATGTTATCGTGGTTGTATTGCTATGAATGTGTTTTTTGATTTTTGGTTATCGTGTGTAACTTGTTTTTGATTTTATTCTTTCCGCAGCCATGTCTGACCGTCCGCGGCCTACTTATGAGACTCCCGATTCTAGGTTGTCGAGATCTCCTCAGCGTCGAGAGTCTCAAGATGATGTTCGTCGGAGTCGAGTTTCTTCCGGAGCGAGAGCCTCGTCTTCTCGGGAAGAGATTCCTCCGATAATTCCGTCTGGTTCACGGAGAGTCTTTAATCACTCAATGGTGCGTCCTCGTGAAGATACTCGGAGTACGCAGGCTCCTCCCCGCGCTGTTGCTTTCGACGTTCCTCCTTTACGTTCGTTGGTGCCCGAGCATCATCTACGGTCTTCTCCAACTGTTAAAGGGAAGAATACAAAGGGCGTAGCTCCTAGGGATGAATCTGCAAAGAATCCCCCCGTGAAGAGAAAAGCGTCTGAAGCGTTTGTTAATTCATCCGGCCCCGCCGAGGAGGATGAGTCTGCTCCCTTGATACGCAGTGTTTCTGTTAGCAGGAGAAAAGTAACCTTCAAGCATATCGATCTTGAAATATTCAAGGAGAAGCATGAGCTCCAAGCCTTCGGGGTTCGTTTTTATGCCCCCGAGGATGATATTACGTATGAGCTGATCTCTAAGTACGAATTCGATGAATTTCACTTGTTAACGACGGTTGGGGCCTTCGAGGCTGGTCTGATGCTGCCGTTGTACAAATCGGGTGATTCCTTCTACTACGACGTGCTCGCTAGTCGTGAGGGTTCTTCCACAAATACTCATAGCCGTTCCGTATCCCAACTATCGGGGAATTATCTCCGCGCCCTGAAGGAATGCTATCTGCGGAGTAAGGGGGAAACGTCGATGACTTGCTACGTCCCCAATCCCTTGGAGAAGGAATGGTACACTCCTGAGAATTTCAATAACTCCTTCGGTGATTACGTTAATAGCAGGAATCGCAAGCCGTGGAGTGTCAGCCTTCGGAATCTTCCTGCTCCTCGAGGCGAGATTCGTCTGTTAAATGAGGTCAGCGATGCCAAGCTGAAGTATGTTCCTGGCACGGAGGCGTCCAGTCGTCGGAAACTCTTCCCCGCGCGAGAAAGGATCAAGCGCGATCATGACTACGAGTGGCACGCCACTGTCATTGAGATAGTTGGTCCGTGGGCTTACGGTTGGAATCCCGGTTCCCGCGGATGGCGGCCAACCGAGAATAGTAAGCCGCGCGAATCTCCTCCCGCTCGCTATGGAGATTTCTGCCCCTGGCGTCTGAATTTTGCGGGCATGAATTTTCCTTATGCCCTGGATGTCGTAGAGGGAGACGAGGAGGATGGTTCCGGTGCTATACTCCCATCGAAGAATATCTCAGCTGCTCAGGTACGCAGATTCTAGCTGTGTTTCGTTTTTATAACTTCCATCGGACGGGAAGAATAATTCCTTGGTGGTGTCGGTTTCAGGTATTGAAGAAGAAAAAGATTAGGCCGAAGCAGTCTTCTACTATGGTGGTGGGCGAGGTTGAGGCCCAAGAGGAAGTTACTAGTCCCGTGAACGAAGAGTTTGCTGAGGACGAGATTACAGATGGGGAGGAACGTACTGGTACCTCCCCTATCAATGTCGAAGAAGAGGTCTTCGCTGGTCACGCCGGTGATGGAGGAAGGAACAAGGGTGTAGTGGCGGATGATGTTGTCATCGAGGATGTTTCCGTCCCTGCTGGTGATGTCATGGATACCCTTCCCACTTCTCAAGAATTTTCTTTCGATCGGATGTATTCCACGGGGGAGTTCTTTGACGAAGCCATCGATTTTCCCGAGGACTTCTCTTTACTTTCCCCTAATGACGATTGGGATGTTCTTGGTGGTGATGGTAATGGTGATGTTGTTGTAGAAGGTGTTGGTGCGGAGGAGCCTGCTGTGCATGTAGGCGCGGAAGAGCGTGCCAACGTTCATGCCGAGGGGGTCGAGTCGGAGAAAGGAAAATCTGTTGTCGACGCGCCCGCCGATAGTCTTCCCCAGTCGCCGATGTCTGAGGGTGAGGATGCCATCATGAGTTGGTTTAAGGAGAAGAATCTTCTGTTTGTCTCTCATCCTGCTCCTGTGGTTGTTGGGGAAAAGGAATCAACCGCGTATACCCGTCGCATGATGGAGATGTCTTCGGAAGCGCAGGTGTCAGAAGCCTGGGGAAAAAGGTTGACCGTTCCCGAAGCTACCCTCGTGCCGGAGCCTCTTACTTCTGTTGCCGATATGATGGCTATTGCCGACGGGTATCAATATGGCTTCCCGCAACAGCGTGTGCTAGAGGTAAATTTTCGTACATGCTTGTTCGTGAGAATAGGACGCTTCGGTTGAATAATGTTTTGTCATTTTGATGTGTAGATGATGAGGAGCGAGCATTGCAACCACGTGCTGTATCAGTTCTTTAAAGCAAAATCTCTGAAGCTCGAGGCTAAGTTTCGGCATCGGGAAAAGGAATTATCTGCGGCTGAGGTGGAAATAGAAGAGCTGAAGAAAAGCCTTAAGGAGAAAGAAAAACTGGGTGAAGCAGAGGCTGATCTTCGTTCAGAACTTATTGCAGTGCGCGCTGAGTTAGAGCAAACTCGTAGCCAAGTTTCCACTTTCACAGGTTTGGTTCTTTTCCCTCGCCGTATGTCGTCATTTTTTATCTCTTAGTTGTTCTGTCTGAGTCTCCCCACCCTATGTCCAGTGGGTGGCATCCCCGAGCTGGTATGGCTTCGAAACGAGAGAGCTCGGCAAAAATCTCGTATTAGAGATTTGGTTGAGAAGATTAAGAGTGAGGCTAGGAAATGGGATGCTCGGGCTGAAGTATGGCGCGCGCGGCATGTTCAGATGGTCGACATGCAAAATCTGTACAACCATGATCGTGCTTTATTTAATGGCACACTGCTGTGGACCAGTGATAATCTGCGGGAAGCCCGCGAGCGTACTTCCTTGTTGGAATCTAGGATTCAGCTATTGGAAGAAGAATTACAGACGGCGCGGTCCATTCCTCTTTCAGGGGTCCAAGATAATATGCTTGGTCTTGCCAGGGAACGAGATGATGCTCGTGCTGAAGTCTACGCTCTCAGCAATGCTCTTTCCGCGTCTCGTGCCGATGTAGCCCGTCTTGCTGAGTCTGAGAGGAATCTTGAAGTGTGCATGTACAGACTCAGCAAAGGGGTCTCAGAGATAAATAAAGAGGTCGACCACCTTCGTCATATGGACTCGATGAAGCAGGTAGAATTAGATGCCTGTCAATTTACTCTCACCAACCTTCAACTAGACTATAAGAAATTATCCGCGGAATATGATCATCTTGATGAAGCGCGAGATGCGGTTGTTAATGAATATGAAGAGGCTTCGGCTTGTGTCGAAGGTATAATCCCAATTCATCGAGTGTGATCTTGTTTGTTTTCTACGCTAACTCCGTGGTGTTGTCTTTTTCAGGGCTCGAGGAACGCCTTCGCGTCACAAATGAAGAACTTGAAAAGGCTCAATCTTCCTTAGCACAGCAAGAGGAACAAACCAGTCACTTCAAGAATTTAGCAGCCGCCCGCGAGGAGGCCGTTGGTGCTGCTTCCAGAGAAGTGAATCGGCTATCTTCGTTATTATCCCAAGCCCAACAGCGGACAACAGTTATTAAACATAAGGCTCGTTGTCAATTGGCTGAGGAGACGAACAAGATGCTGGAGAGGATAGAACTTGGCCTAAGGAATGAACATGGTCTCGTGAAGAACTATCCTCATCGTCCCGTTCCTGCTGCATTGCCCAGCTCCTCGGGCCCCTCTTCTGGTGGGAGCGTTCCATCAAGTCTTCGGAAAAATCCTGACGACGGGACCGCCACCTAGGCAGCGTTCTGTAGGGTCCGCGGCATAATTGTACTTTTTGTAACAATGTAAAAGGAATGTTTTTTGATTGTGTATCCTTGGCTTTGGCCGTTCACTTGTAATCACCCTTTATGAAATGAATCCTCTTCTTGATAAACCTACAATGTTTTTGTATTTTAAGTTTGTGAAAAAACAAAAGTTGTTAAGTGTTTTTGAGTGTGATACGAAAGGAAGGTACCTTCGTGATCGTCTTGAGACCTGTCACCCCGCTGGCAAATCCTGGGCCAGAGGATTCCCAGACGGTGGGGGCCGGGGTAACGTTCTAGGATATGGGGTGTAAAATATGTACGCACCCATTCCGTCGACCCGTTGCCTTAAGATTGGTTGGGTATCTCTTTCTGCTGGGTGCCTTCCCCCTGGTCCTACACTTATGGACACTGATGGGGGAGCCCTGAGAGATTGTAGATTAACTACTTTCCCCAATATTGTAGGTAGATTCCACAGACTTGATAATTTGAAAGCTTGTTTGATTGATGAGTTGAGGTCTGCAATTCCTCTTCCAGAGATAGAAACATGTTGGGCGGTTAGGCTCCTTTCTTCTTCTGGTACACTCCCAGCAGATTCAAATCTGCGTTGCTTCTATGGGAAGTATGGTTTGAGACATTTAGCATTCCAAGGATGCCGGAGGACCTCACCTTTTAGATTACGAAGGTAGTAAGAACCATTACCCGCAATGTCGTGGATCATAAACGGTCCTCCCCATGTAGGTGCTAACTTTCCCCATTTCTTTTCTTGCTGATATCGTGGGATTGTTCTCAACACATACTGTCCCTCTACAAAATTTCGTAGCTTTACCTTTTTGTTGTACTCCCTTGCTAGTCTTCGTTGATAATTTTCCATTTTTTGCAATGCTACTTCCCTTCTTCCCTCCAAGTCGTCCAACCTTTCTAACATCATATCTGTTGTGAGGTTTTTCTCCCAGGATTCGGTCTTCGTGGTTGGCATGAGGATTTCTGTAGGTATGACTGCTTCAGCTCCATAAGTAAGAAGAAACGGGGATTCCCCGGTAGCGGACCTTCGTGTTGTCCTGTATGCCCATAAGACATTGTGCAGTTGTTCGCACCATCTTCCCTTATGCTCGTCTAATTGTTTTTTGAGTATAAGGGCGAGGGTCTTGTTGGTAGCTTCCGCTTGTCCGTTGCTTTGAGGGTATAAGGGGGTGGACTTGTTCTTTCTTATTTTAAAGGTGTCGAAAAGCATGTCTATATTTTTTCCCTGTAATTGCTTGCCGTTATCAGACACAATTTCAGCAGGTATACCAAATCTGCAAATGATGTTCTGGAATATGAAAGTGAACACATCCGAGTCTCTGATCCTGGCCAAGGCCTTAGCCTCCACCCATTTACTGAAGTAGTCCGTGGCTACTATCAAAAATCGTCTCTTCCTGGATCCTTCGATGAAAGGCCCGACGATGTCTACTCCCCATTTTGCAAATGGCCACGGGCTATCGACAGAGTTTAACAATGTTGCCGGCGCGTGGATTTTTTTCGCGAAGCGCTGACATTCTTCGCATCGTCGGGACATCCTCGCAGCATCTTGTATCATGGTCGGCCAGTAATATCCTTGCGTTTTTGCCTTGTCAGCTAGTGATCTCATACCGCTATGATTCCCTGCGTCACCATAATGGATATCATTTAGAATTCGATGCCCTTCTTTCCGGGACAAGCAGCGTAGTAATGGTCCGAGGAAGGATTTTCTATACAGGACCCCGTCCCGAAGATCGTATCTTCCCACTTTGGAGAGCGTCTTTCTAGCTTGCTTCCGATCCGCAGGTAGGCTTCCTTTGTCGAGGAAGGTATGTATTTTCACCCTCCAGTCATCTTCGTTGCTGAAATCTTCGTCTTGATTTGCTTTTGACAAGATTTCTTCATCAAAGTCGTTATGGATGTCTTCTCCTACTTGGTCTTCGATATATTCTTCCATCGTATCTTGATTGGTAGAGAAGGAGAATTGAGATGCAATCGAAGGCTCGTATACCCTTGCTATTTTAATACCTTCGGCATTTTTATCCCTCAACATGGATGATATGTATGCTAGGGCATCCGCATGCCTGAGGTCCCTTCTGCATAAGTGCCGGAACTTAATGTTCGGGATTTGTGAAGCCAATGTTTGGACCAATGCCATGTAAGATGAAAGGGTGTCATCGTACACATTATATTCGAGCCCGATTTGTCGTATGACCAGCTGTGAATCACTTGTCAGCCTTACATCGGTTACCCCCATCTCTATTATTATACGTAGGGCATGTACGACAGCTTCGTATTCAACAATGTTATTGGTATGCTCTTTGAATTCCAATCTAAGTGCCTGTATGATCCTTTCTCCAGTTGGGGTGATAATGACAATACCTATTCCTGCCCCTTCCTTATTTTTAGATCCGTCGACGAAGACTTCCCATTGTCTATGACTCGCAGGTTCGAGGATATCCATTGGATCCTTGATTGCTTCCTCGGCTTCCGGTATTCCCTTGATCTCTTCGTCGTTGTCTAGAGGGAGGTCTGCTAAGAAATCTGCCAGAACTTGGGACTTCTGAGAATGTTGAATTTCATGAATGATGTTGAATTGGTCCAGATGGGTGTTCCATTTGGCTATTCGGCCCACTTTTCCCGTGCTTTTGAGGACTGCTTCCAATGGTGCTTTGCATGGTACCCTGACGAAGTGAGTTAGGAAGTAGGTTCTCAGTTTTTGGGTAGCCCATACCAGTGCGAGGATGAGTTGTTCAATCTTAGTATAATTTCTTTCCGCGGGATTGAGTGTCTTGCTGACGTAATAGATAGGCTGTTCTATCTTTGTATTGGTTTTGACTAATACCGCGCTGACTGCGTCCTCCGTTGCTGCTATGTACAGTGCCAAAACTTCATCAGGGTCAGGCTTCTGCAGGATAGGGATCGAAGCTAGATGTTCTTTGATCTTTTGAAATGCTTCCTCGCAATCGGCGGTCCATTCGAACCTGCTCCCTTTCTTAAGAATATTGAAGAAATGTCTGCACTTGTCCGAAGACCGTGCAATAAATCTTCCCAACGCTGCTATGGACCCATTGAGCTTCTGCACTTCCTTTAGATTCTTTGGTGACGGCATCTCTACTATGGCTTGAATCTTAGCTGGGTCTACCTCGATGCCCCTTTTCGTCACCAGATAACCGAGGAACTTCCCTGAGGTGACACCGAAAGTACATTTCTCCGGATTTACTTTCATGTGATGCTGTCTCATTGCATTGAAAATATTCCTCAGATCCTGGTGGTGATTTTTACGCAGCTTGCTTTTGACGAGCATGTCGTCCACGTAGACTTCTAGGGTTCCTCCAATCCATGGTTTGAAGATAGCATCGACCATCCTTTGGTATGTTGCCCCTGCGTTTCGGAGCCCGAAAGGCATTCTGGTATAGCAATAAAGGCCATGTGGTGTATAGAATGCTGTGTGTTGCTGATCTTCTTCTGCCAGGGCTACTTGGTTGTAACCAGAGTATCCGTCCATAAACGACAGCTCCTCGTATCCTTCAACTGCTTCAACCAGTTGATCTATGCTCGGCAGGGGATAGCTGTCCTTTGGACACGCCTTGTTGAGATTAGTAAAGTCGATGCATATTCTAATCCCTCCATTTTTCTTAGGAACAATGACCATGTTGGATATCCAGGTAGGATACTTGACTTCCTTGATAAATCCTGCGTCTAGTAGCTTCCGAAGTTCTGTTTCTACCGCCTCATGATATTCTGGAGCCACTTTTCGTATTTTCTGCCTGAACGGGGGTGTGCCCTGTTTGATGCGTAGTTCATGTTGGATTACTTTTGGGTCGATCCCTGGCATATCTCCTAACTTCCAGGCGAACACATCCGCATATTCCTTAAGTAATTTGGTTAAGGAATGTTCTCTCCCTTCACCCATGATGGTCCCGATTTTGACCATCTTCGGGTCTTCTTCCGTTCCTATGTTGATTTCCTTTGTGGGTTCCACTGGTGTGAACATAGGCTTTGGGTTTCCGAGGACTGGGGCGCTCTTTAATTGCTATTTGGCGTGTTTCTGCTCTTTGTTGATTGTTGAGGTACTTGTTTCCGAGCCTCGGACATTACCCTCTTTCGTCAAGCCTTTTCCTGTGGTTTCCTTAAGGAATAGTTCTACGGCTTTCTCTTTCGTGGTTTCTTGATTTCTTGCTCTTCGGATTTTTCGCTGTTCTTCTTGCTCGTTGTTGATACGATCCTGAGTGGCCTGGCATTCTCGTGTAGCGATTCGATCTCCCTTGATCTCCATAATTCCCTCAGGTGTTAGAAATCTGAGGTACTGGTGGTATGTTGCTGCAACTCCTTTGAGCTTGTGTACCCACTGTCGTCCAATAATGGCGTTGTAGGGGGAAGGGGTATCTACCACACTGAATCGGGTATCCAGTTTCATGGGCCCTGCGTTAACCTGTAACACAATGTCTCCCAAGGGCTTCGTGGCCGCTCCATTGAATCCGTAGATGGTGTGATAAGAGGTCATCAACTGTTCATCATGGAGCTTCATCCGCTTGAATGCGTCATAGAATAGGACATTCACAGAGCTTCCCCCGTCTATGAGGATCTTTTTGAGGTTACATCCCGCTATTGGTAATGTCAGGACCAAGGGATCGTTATGGTCTTCCATATCTTCTTCGATATCCTCGGCATCGAAGATGACAGGTAATTCCATCCATTTTTCATGTTCGTCCACTGTTATCCCATCGACCTTATATAACTCGCAGCGATCTTCGAATTGCTTCCGTAACCTTTTTCCAATCTGTGCTGTGAGCGAGGGTCTTGTGGCTTCGGAACACGAGATTGTGTTGATTGTTCGGTTTTCTTCCGGAAGTTGGACTGGTTTGGTTCGTTTGGATCTGTCTTCGGTAACCTCCTTCCGTATGTAATGTTTGAGCTCTCCCGCATCAATTAATTTTTGGATCATTATTTTAAGGTTCTTGCATTTTTCGGTCTGGTGTCCGTTGAAACAGTGATACTCACAGTAATCTTTAGACTTCTCGGATCTCGGGGGCTGCTTTCCCTTAGACCATGGCCATTCTAAGTTTTCCCTCCCTTTGATCTCTCGCAGGATACGAGCATATCTAGCGTTGAGTTTCGTGTAAACTTGGTCTTCGAATTTTCGGTCGCCTGTTCTTCGTTCATCCCTCCGTTCCTTTCTATCTTCGTGAGGTCTCTCATCTGAGCAACCCCTTTTGGCCCCATTGGTTTGTTCTGCTGAATTGGTGCGGTGAGACCTCTGCGGATATGCCCTCGGGTTTTCCCGTTGAATTTCTTCAAGTCGAGCGTGCTTCTCGATAATTATTCGGAGATCGCCTTCTGTCTTAGGCACGCTCCCGTGAATTTCAACAAATAGGGGACTCATTCGGTCCAAGCCCCACTTATAGCAATTGATGCTTACCACTGGGTCCACGCTTCCTATGGCTTGGCAGATCCTATGCCATCTGTTTGTGTATTCCCTCGTGGTTTCCTTGTAGCCGATTGCTAGTGAAAAAAGCTTATCCATCCCAGTGTTT
Organism: Papaver somniferum; assembly: GCF_003573695.1. Classification (NCBI taxonomy): domain Eukaryota; kingdom Viridiplantae; phylum Streptophyta; class Magnoliopsida; order Ranunculales; family Papaveraceae; genus Papaver; species Papaver somniferum. The sequence goes on along the minus strand of NC_039358.1, from coordinate 51,028,880 downwards.
ACAGTCTTGTTGTACATGTATGTTCTTAAGAATTTCTCTGCAAGTTGGTCGTATGAGTGTATGGAGTTTGGTGGCAGATTATCAAACCATGATAACGCCGATCCCTTCAAACTTGACGGGAAGTATCTACAGAGTACGACGTCGTTCTGTCCCCATCTCGCTAGGACGCGGTTGTAGTATCGAACATGTGCAGCAGGGTCGCTGGACCCATCATAGCATTCGAACGTCGGGACAGGGCATTTCAGGGGAATAGGGGTGTTGGCCAAGCGATGCGTCAGGGGCGTGGAGTTAGCTTCTCTCATAACCTCTTCTAACCTCCCCCCACCTTGTTTATTTTTCAATTGCCTGATCTCTGCCATCATCTCATCTCGCAGTTCCTCCATTGCGCGTTGGTGCTCTAAATTCTTCAGATCATTTCCGTTTGACTCTCCATCGTCATAATCCGGGTCGGATACGCTATGTCTCCTTGTCGCGTCTTCATTAGTCGCTAGGACGACTCTACAGTCTTGGTTTGGCTCTGGTGCTTTGGAGCTTGCTTCATCAAGTTGTTGGCTGGTCTTTGTGCTTAGAGCAATCCGCTCCTTTAAATCTTGATTTTCTCTGGCCAAAAGAGCTACAGCTTCTGCGTAAACCTGTTGGTTTCTTCTCAGTTCCTCGAGCTCAGCCATTAGTTGGTGTGATTGGTTGGACCCCTGATTGGGAGTCCCCGCACGTGCCGCTACAGCCGTGGCGCCGCCCTCCTCCATGGTCTGTACTAAAGGTGGCAGGGGTTCAGCTTCTGTTGCTGGTGTTTCCAAATTGGAGTGAGCGCCCCTCTGCGGTGCCAGAGCCGCCGGTATGGTTTGATTCTGGTTATTTGTTAGCGGCATTCCAAAGGTTAGCAGATGCGCGGGTTGGAATGTTCTGGATTCATCCACCCTTTCCCTTGGTTGGTTAAGTTGACTCATGGCGAAGGTATTGCTAGCCTCCGCAGCCTTCGGGACTACCGCGGCTTCCCCGTATTTTATCGTTGCTGCTCTGAGAGCCGCCATTGCAACAGAATTAGCGTTCATGGGTGAAGTGATTTCAGTGGTATCCTGCCTTCGATTGGTCATTTTAGTTTTATCTCCTTTCTGCTTGCTTCGGGTGATGATCGGGGTTGTCCGGGGTGTTTCTTTTGACAAAGCTTTGGATTTTCCTGCTTCCTGCGTCTTCTCCATCACGTGCCCTTTTGTTGATGACGAAATCTAGCGTAAACTCGCCTTCTTTACTCACAACACGTTCTCTCTGTATAAATTAATTCAAACAGAAACGGGAATATCCGCGCGAAGCGGGTTAGTTGTCGAAATACAATTTTTCAAGAGGGGATTAACACCCGCAGGCTATAAAATACGGGTTAAAGCTTTATTAAAGGCGATCTTTAGTAAAAAAAAAAACTATGAAAATTGTAAATCCGACGGATTAGGACAATAACCCACGCTTGGAACACTAATTCTTATCGAAGGCAAAAGGTGGGTTTTTGAATATAATACAGTTGATGAATGATCTATACGGTCAGAGATGATAAAATCGGAGCAATCATATGCCAAATTAGAATGAAATCACAGGACAAGATAAATCTTTTACCGGGACGAAGTCCCTGTTTCTAGCGCCAAATTGTGGACACACGAACTACGCGGGGTCCGAATGCCCACAATCAATCATTAAAGTCTAAAGAGATTACGACGATGATCCCCTGATGCGGATTCATTGGCTCAAAACCCACGGGTTTATCATGGCCTCCTCCAACTTCCCCGTGCGTAGCGATTATGCATGGGGTACAAATATAAAAGGAAAACAACATATATAAGCAGATACGTGCGGAGCTAAATGAATGTAAAGTGCTGAAATGTAAATAAGACCAAGGTTTACGTGGTTCAGCACTAAGGCCTACGTCCACGGGGTTTGTTGTTCTACTATATGATTCACGGTTACACGAATAGTTGAATGACTTTGGGTTTACATATTTCTCTCCACTATGGGATTAACTTACCTTTGCTATTCTCTCTCTCTCTCTCTCTCCTGATGTTTTTCTCCCTCCCCTCTCCTCTTTGTGGAGATTGGGTATTTATAAGGTTGGAATGTGGGACCCATCTCTGAAGACCGTTGGAACCTTATCTTCTCGTGTCCTTGCGTCCATCACGCGGAGGTCTGCGTTTCCCCCTCGATCCCGCGGAGGCATCTTCGCTCGTTCCATAGGTCGGTCGACACGTGCACTGCTCAGAGTGTTTAATGCGGGTGGTTGAGGGGTCTGCTCGTGTCAGACAAGTGTCTTCTGCCCCTGTCAGTCCGTGTCAGCTGACTTTCTCTCCACCGTTGATCTTAGCTCCTCTTCTGGGGATGAGATAAAGCAACTCCTAGGGATTTATTTGGTGCTTCGTGACGCATCGTGTTTTGATGTTTTGGCTTGCATGCTCTCCACGTACCTTTCTGTATACACGTGTCCGATAGTGAGATATATGTGTACACACCACCAAATCATGACAATTGCTCAGCCCTCTAGACCACTCCTCAGGTAACAACCGCCAATTGTTTCGTCTAAAACGTCATCACTTCCAAAAGACGATAACACCCCTCGAAAACCAAAAGAGATGCTTCCTACTTCGTCCATTTACACGTGGTGACAGCTGCGGTGACGAACAGCCGCACTTGAAAAAAGATCCAAACAAGGAAACAATTCCACGTGGATTCTACTGAGCTGATGTGGCACATGATTAAAAAAATTAAATTGTTTATTACTAAAATACACCACCAGTATAGCTAGGAGGAGGAGTAGTCCTTCCTTTTCTGATTCTGGAATAAGAAACGGGTCCGTGTTTTTGTTATCTTGACCCGCCATTATTTTCGCTCCTCTTCTCTTCTTCTCAAAACTCTTTCTTTTGTCTCTCGTAATCTCTCTTTCGTTTTAGGGTTCGCAAAACGCTGCAAAAGAGTAACCTAGAACTTGCAGCGTATTTTTTTCTTACTAATAAATTAGCTTCTTCTTCAAGTATATGAATTTTCCACCGAAACTGCTCATTTATAAAGGTTTACACGTTTCGACATCCTTGGTAATTCAATTTTATTTTTCCGTCTTTAAAAAAAGCTCCAGAATTGGGGTTTTACAGTCGAATTGCTCAATTTACAACTGTACATTTTGATTTGCTGGCAAATTGTTCCGAGGAACGGAATATTCATAGTTTTTGGGAGAATTCGATGAATTTGCATGTCTTTTCAAAATGTTCGGGGATTTAATTGATTAAAAACAAATTTCTTTAATTTGTTTTCCTTAATAAGATCTAATCCTATATTCTTTCTATATTAACGAATTCATTGTTTTTTTACTGTTTTATTGAATTATAAATTAAATTGATTCTATGTACTGCTCATTCATTTTCTCATCAAAGGAATCATTTTGTTCAAAAAAGATCAGTCAAAAGTGACTGAGAAGAGACGCAGAGAAAGGTAAACATCTGAAATCTCAGTTTGTGGATCTCATTTTCTGATTCCATTTTTTTTTTTTTTTTGAAAGTCGTGGCAGAGAAGGTAATAGGAGTATCTGTCTATATTATATTCCCTCTGTTTTTCTTTGCCGGTCCTGTATCTCAAAGTATTATTATTATTAAATTTTTTTAAACTTAATCTAATTGAACTTTTCATATTTATTATTGTTGATTAAATCATTAATAATAATTTGATAGAAATTTCACCATCAGATTTTGAAAAAGTGTTAATTAAATTTAAGAAACTCTTAAAGAGATTCACTGAGGGAGTAGAGTAATCATATGATATTGATGTGTGCCTGTTCCTTGTGTGTCTCCACGCCAGATTCACCGTCTTCTTGTTTCTTTCCCATTTGCCGCATATTATTTTTTATTTCATTAAATCATTTAATTAAAATTGACTATTAACAGTTGGATTGATGTCTTCATCGTAGGGTTGGAAAACAATCCTGTTCATCATCATCAATTACGGTCAAAACTAGGAAATGGAGATATAGAAGAGATAGTGGGACCGGAAGGCGGCGTTGGAAATAACCAACACACGCGCGACAGGTATTAATGATAAACATCTAAACTTGATGTATTAATTGCTGCCCCTCTTGAAAAACAAGAAAGACGAAGAACAAGTACTACTAGCTTATCTCTATCCCTTCTTCTTCACAAGACGTGTTTAATTTTCTTCTCCAACTAAGTAATTCAATCATTTTAATTTTCAACTATTATAAATGTCAATCTCTCTATATATACAAAGGGTTTGATTCATTCTTATTAATATACTTCTTCTTCTTTTTGTGGGTGTAGTTGATTGTGGAGAAGAAGAAGAAGAAGAAGACACCGACCAAAAGAAGAAGCTTGTTATAGCTAGAAATCATGGAGAACACTACTGGGTATAAGCCATATTTTGATCCAGATTATGAATCTTTGATTGAGAGAATACATCCTCCAAGGTACATACTTCTTCATCAAGATATCAAAATTCAGAGTTTCATTAATGTCATTTGGGAGCTTAATATTAATCTTCTTCTTTTCTGTTTAGGGTTTGCGTTGATAACGAAACATGTAAAGATTGTACACTTGTGAAGGTACGTACGTATTACTTTGATTTATAAAATATTTTCAGTATATCGTATTCATATTCTATTCCATAAACGAAGATACCAAGTGATGTTCACACAAAAAAATCAGTATCCGTTTATTAGCTAAAATGGTGATTATTTTGTTGGTACTTGCTAGCAATAAGCCAGAATAGTCATGGAAGCTATAGTATAGGCTAAGTAGAGTGATGACATGAGCCATATGGTTCTTGAAAGGCAGATCATGACTCAATAGAAGATTTGCAGAGATTTCTCCTTATTAAACAAGATAATCTCGTTAGATATGTTATAGATGTTCTGGCTAATGATATCATCAACAAAAGACACGTACCGTTTTTGGCTGATTTAACAATATATAGTGGACGTGGTTTTCTGTTTTAGGGTTCTGACTTCTGAGCCAGAGGTAACATGACACTGTTTTTTCTGTTGTGTTGTGTTTTATTGTTCTGCAAACATTTCAAAGAGGGGAGAATTGATTAGAGTTCAGAGCCTAGTTAGTAAGTTCCCGAATGATTCGCGAATCATTCGCGAATTTTTCCATATCACGAATTTTACCGTCTTATTCGCGTACGTTTGCAACTCCGAACCCAAGTCGCGTATTATGTGGCATTTCCGGATTATTCGCGAACCGTTCACGAATTTTACGTATCCCGAATGATACGTCCGTTTAATTCGCCATAAATTCTTTAGCTTTTACTTTTCAAAGACTCCATTTTTTGGGCTTTACTGCCTCCCGAGCATACACGACCGAATATTAGACGTGTTGTGATTTTTATGAAACAAAAACGACTGAAGAGATTTGAAGGTGAAAGTGAGAGAGATCTCAAACTCACTAACCAAGCATCTAAACCACCATACGACGTCCTCTTGGATAACTAATGTTGTATATATTATATCATCATATTAAGTTTATTTTTTCTTTAAATAACTCACACATATGCATAAAAATTGGTCTATGACCTTATAAATACAAATTATTTGTTATATATAGATACCGAATTTTCAGAGCCGAACTCACATTTATAAATCGAATCATACACGTACGTATGCCGTTCCGAACTACTGACGAATCACGTCCCATTGACCTAATTTTGGACCGAATCTGAATTTTACAAAACCGTATAATACTCGTACGTTTGCCGTTCCGTACGTTTGCCCAATCCCGAATTACTAACTAGGGTTCAGAGGAACTGTCTTTATTTATGTTGACCCTGTCCGACTAAACATACACTGATACACATATTGGTCAAACCTGAGTTTTATGTCTCTCCAATAATTTCAGTTTCATAATCTAAATGCCTCCAAAATGAAACAGTGAAACATCCCTTTCATTATATGAGAAATCGAAATTGAATTTTTTTTCAAATTCAGCTGATTGATTAAGCCATGTTTTAAGTAATGTATCCTTTCGAACTTACAATAATTCTGTTTGATTTAATATATAATTTTGTTTCATTTCGAATATAATTTTGGTTGATAATAATAGTTTGATCGGTGATAACTAAAAAAGTGCTAATGGTGGGCTCAACTGATCAATCAATAAACAGGTAGACAACGCAAACAAACACGGGATACTGCTAGAGATGGTCCAAGTTCTCACGGATCTTGATCTCCTTATCTCCAAATCCTACATCTCCTCGGATGGTGGTTGGTTTATGGACGGCAAGTTTCCCTCCTTCCCTACTACTTTCTCCTCTCCTTTTCCTCCTTATCTGCATACTCGATCCTCACTAACCAATAGTATCACTATAGATTCGACTTTATTGAATAATTAAGCGAAAAACTTTTGCCAACATTAATTGAATCCCATTATAAGCTAAAAGAAAAGAAAACAAAAACATTGAGAACCCATACTTGTGCTACTTTTGGAATCTTGCAAGCCTAACCTTAATGTGGTGGCCTAGTGGGTGGGGACTGTTTGTTGTTTGTTATCCTAACAATCAAAAGTTTTTGTGACGCCAGTGTTCCATGTGACGGACCAACTAGGGCACAAACTGACGGTACCCTCATCCATTACATCCAGCAGGTGTGAATCTTCTACATCTATTAGTAGCAAGAAAAAACAAAATCTCTTAATCTCTATCTTGGGTGTGCTTATTCAAGTTTGTAAAATATTCCACAAATGTAGTCGTTATGTGGCGGAAGGAGGGGAGGTAAAACAAAAGTGAAGGAAGTCATAAACAGAATTACAGAACATGCATAGGAAGTGTAATGGCATCACTGCACCTATCAACAGATTACACTGCGTTTGAAATGACGGCAATAGATAGACCTGGCTTACTATCCGAGATATCTGCTGTATTAGCTGAGCTTGGCTGCAATGTGGCTGCTGTCATCGCCTGGACCCACAACACGCGCGCAGCAACTATATATATATATATTTTGTACATGGAAGACGAAACAAAAGGAGGCGGACCCATAACAAATGCCGAAAGATTGCTTCACGTGGAGGAACAACTTGAGATTGTTGTAGGGGCCCACCATGGCAAAGGGGAGAGGAGGATGGTGAAGCTGGTAGAAGGTCCGCCTTCAGCTAGGGTACACACTGAAAGGCGATTACATCAACTGATGCAAGCAGATATGGACTATGAGATCAACTGCAGCAAAGATGGGAATGCCGGTGGTGGTGGTGGTGGTGGTGGTAGTAGTGGGAATGTAAGGCGTAGTAGCAGTAGTAGTATAGTGACAGAAGTGTCTATAGAGAACTGCAAGGAGAAAGGGTACTCAGTGGTGAATGTGAGATGTGAAGACCGACCCAAGCTGTTATTCAACACTGTATGCACTTTGGCAGATTTGGAGTACGTGGTGTTTCATGCTGCCATAAGCTCTAGAGGTTCCCTTGCTGTCCAGGTACTATTACCGACTTTCTTTGATGAAAAATGATCATGAACATATAGGAAGGCTTTTATTGAGGTTAACAAAGATTTGCGTGTTGTATGTGGGGAAGCAGGAGTACTATATCAGGCAGAGAGATGGCTGCACTCTGGGTTCAGAGAGGGAGAGACAAAGGGTCAGGCAGTACTTGGTAGCAGCTGCAGAACGCAGGGTCTCCCATGTATGTATGCCCAACTGTATATTCATCTACTTACAAGATCAGCACATTTATCAATCAAACCTATGCCTAAGATTATCACCTGATCACTGCTACAAGTCCTCTTTCTAATCCTTGTTTTCTCTCTTCTGCTTTTTATTTGTTTTTCTCAAAATACAGGGATTGAAGTTGGATGTGTGCACTAAGAACAGAGTGGGATTGCTATCAGACATCACTAGGGTGTTCCGAGAGAATGGTTTGTCTGTGTCAAGGGCAGAAATTAGTACATGTGGCGAGAAGGCAATTGGGTCATTCTACGTTACAGATGCATCTACAGGAAAACATGCAGATCCTAAGACTGTGGAGTTGGTCAGAAGTGAGATTGGAGCGACAGTTTTAGAGGTCAATAAATCAGTTTCCGCAGGAAGGACCGGCTATGGGTCCAACTCCCAGAACAGTAGAAGCAGTAGTACTTGCAGTGGTTCAGCTTCAAGGCCTCTGGCAACATCAATCTGCGTCGCGTGCAACAATGATCTGTCCTAAACAACATATATAACAGTATACATATATGATGTAAATGTTATAATGTTAGTTTCTGCAAGTCGTTCGGACTTTGGGTTTTCTGTTGTAAGAAAGGTTCAGTACTTGTTAAACAATAATATCAATAGACGCATATAGTTAGAAGTCTCACATAAAGCACATACTCAAAATAGCACTTCCCATTGTCAAACACAAGTCTGTGGGTGCATAAATAATACTAAACTAAAACAAAATCTCTTGTAGTGTCAAAAAGTCTCCATCTGGGGCTGTTTTTGATAGAGACAATAAACAAAGCAGAAAGTACAAGAACTCACTTTAGCAATATGACCGAGTTAAAGTACACCATCAACACTATGTTTTTGACAGAGGCAATCCGCCGCAGCAGAAAGTCTCCAGACTCGATTTAGCAATAGGATTGATGTAAAGTAAACCATCAACACTAACTAAACAAGACATTGATATGGTCACATAGATGATAGAGAAGGAATAGGATTGATGCGACCCGGTCACATAGACAATAGAAAAGGAATGGGTGTGCAGCTAGTCTGTGTCATTAAAAGAATTCACATGAATTGTTATCAACTTATTTTCATAGCATAGAAATGAAGCACTGCCAGAATCACATGAAGATCTCCCCCGAAATTCTATTATCAGATCATATAGCATGGAATGTGTACCTAGAAGTATATCCGACTAATAATGATACTAAATGACAATGATTTTCATTTTCTCAAGTACAATGGGGGTTGGAATTTTACCATATGATAATTGAAACACTTACCATTTGATAGTATCCCGCACACCACTACTATGAGCAGTATCAAGACCGCTTGAACTTCACCCGTTCTCCATATGCCATCCATGAGCTGGGGGAACTCTTGCCTAGGCAACATTCTCATAAACAAATACATAACCAGAGACCAGAGGTTGCGAATCAATCTCCTGTACAGAATTAAAATTCACTTGGGCACCCAAAGAAGTGTGGTTCGAGCAATCACACTTTATGTACAAACATCAGTGACCACCAAGAAAAGAACCGTTCATGACATAGGAATGATAAGAGCCTGCATCATATGTAACAATGGTTTTGACAGTTTTATTCATATTGCATCTTTCTCATCCACGTTGAGCCAATCGTCAGAATCCTTGTTCTTGGAGTTCTTGGAAAGTTCACCAACTTTTTTTGTACTCTTTACAGTTTCCTCATCATCCTCTTCAAGATCACTGAATGATACATCCTCGTCATCACCTAGTGGAGTGTGGCTGAAGGTTTTAGTTTCTGCACTGTCCTCTTCTTCCTCTTCTAACCAGTCATCCCCATCTTCTTCGTCAGTTTGCTGCAGTGCTACTTCTTTGGATGAACTAATCACTTTATCCTGCTTTGGTACTACTTCTTTCTTGGAGTCACTGACCACTTCATCATTACTCGATACTCCCACTTCCTTGGAGTTACTGACATCTTCATCCTTCCTCGACGCTACTACTTCCTTGGAGTCACTAATTTTTTCATCCTTGCTTGATACTACTTCTTTCTCAGAGGTACTAACTGCTTCATCCTTGGCTGGTACTAGTTCCTCTTTGGAGGCACCAATCACTTCATCCTTGTTCTTCACCACTGGTTCTTCAACCAAAATTTCGTTGATGATTTGCACATCCCTAATTACAATAGGCTGTTTGACTGATTCAGCATCTGTCATTTCCATAGAACTTTTAGGTTCAAGAGCAAATGTTTCAAGTGGTGCTGCGTCAGTCGGCACATTATATGAGGCAGATTGTTGCTCTTCTGCTTTGGTATCCTCTGATTGCAGCTTTGCCTTTGGTTGGTACATCAACATAGCTCTAGCTTCTTCTATCTGTGCATGAAAAAGGCGTCAATATGAAAATTGACAACATATAGACAGAACTATGGAATATGTTGAAATACCAGGGAAGGTTTCAAACTAAAAATATAAATAGACAGGAAAATAGATTAATTGAATAATTCCTAGGTGCTAAAGCGCTAGCTGGTTGCATTTTTCTGCCAGAGACATCCCTGATTCCAATATGGCACTGGCAAGTTGGTTCATAAGTGGTAGTGTACATGTAAACAAAGATGTGTGCGGTGAAGTATTAAGGGTTGGTAGTGGTACGAGTAAAAAAATCCATGAACTCACTATTGTTTGGTTGGTGGATCATCATTTGACAAGAAGTTATGCTTCTTCGCATCTAATTTCTCATATAGCATTTACATTGGACATAGTTAAAATTAGCATTCCCTACTATGGATGCTCAAACAGGCTAAGCATTCGTCAAAATTTGTTACACGAATGAGACTAGGTCCTAGAAGTTACCTGTGGCGTTGACAAAACCTCAGCATCATGCTTACTGAGTCTAGAATGCAAAAGAACAAAATAAATCTTCCAAAAGTATCCATCACTTATGTGTTCAGGGCAAAGCTCCATTCTGAGAGCTGCTAGTTCTGGAGCAAGGTTCATGACAGCCAAAGCATGCTCTTGTTGTGCATCTGACATATCAAAATCTACAATAGACACAATATCAAATCAAATTCATAATATACAAATTTAACCCTAATCCACTCAAAATCAACTACAAAAAAACCCAAATCAAAACCAAAAGAATATACCATCTGAATCTTCATCATCCTCAAGAGGGAAATCCAACCAAGTCTCCGGATGCAAAGCAATATTCCTTGCAAAAGCTAATACATCATCAGTAACCCCAACAGCACCACCTCCAACCGAATCTTCATCGGAAGAACCAAACGGAAGGAAATTCGAAGCAATCTTAGAGATCTCACTAACAGCTTTATGATTCGACAGTTTAGATATCCCAGTCTTAAATCTCCCACCGATCTCAGCAAAATCACTTCTGATTCCAGCAATTTTCCCCGAATCAGCATATGTTTCTGAATTAGGAGATTCAGGATTACTCGAATCGGAAACCGAAGTATCTCTTGGAGAAGTTGAAGAAGGAGGAGCAAGAAAAGAAGCAACTCCCCATAGTTGACGAGTAAAAGTTCTGGTAATTTCTGATAGATCTTCTTTCACACCTCCTCCTTGTCCTCCAGCAGTTGTTTCTGCTTGTGATTCGATCTGATTGTTATTATTATCATCTTGGTTGATATCATCATCGTCGTCGAGTTTGAGAGAATTTGCCAGAGATCTTGCTAGCCATGACATTTTTTTCGATCCAGAGAAAGAAAGTGAGAAATCTAGAGAAAGTGTTTGTGAAGTGCTCGCGGGAAGAACTAACAAGTAGTAATAGTTCGAGAGAGAGAGACAAGGATTGGGGAGCTTGGTGGTCCACGTATAGTGTGACTCATATGTTACGAACCGAGTCGATAACTCAGTAGGATTTAGATCAGATCCAAAGGTCTGTCTGACAAGGGGAGGACCCACCGTCGACAAGGTTATTTTTTCTGAGGGTTGACAGACTTCTCGGGTGAGTCCCAACAATAGTCACAACAATTACTTTTTTTTTTTTTATAGGAAAAGCTTAGGCCTAGAAAGACACTAAGACCAGTACAAAGAAGTTGTGTTGGCTATGCTTGGTTGCACCACTCAGCCTGTCAGCTTTGTTCTTACATAAAAGAGCTAATTTAAAAGTCTCCGTATTTTGATTACGATTGACAATACTAAGATTTAGTAAAACAAAAGATATGGGATTGATGTCCATATTTCTACCATTGTCTTCTTGACTGTCTGTTCTTTCATAGTAATTTAGGTGAAATCTTCCTTGAGCAGATTCATTGTAGAGAGACTTGAAACGATCTAGAATGTCCATAGATTCAGCAGATATTGCAATGTTTGTGTGCTGCATCTCTTTGGCCCACTGGAAAGCTAGGTCTGCTCCTCCTGTGACTCCCCCTTCTCCATAGTGTCCTGGCTGTCCTCTAGAACCAATAGTGTTTCATGCAAAATTTGTCATAGTTAGAATAGTGTAATATGTAGAGTTCTCAGAATCTTGTAGTGTGCAGATGTTGATATGTTTTCCAAATCCTGCTTCTGCATCCCAAGTGTAATTGTTATTGACTCGTTGCAGAGCAGTGTCAGCTTCCTCTGGTAAAAGAGGGAAGTTGTTCATGATATGATCTGGCATCGCATGTATTCTATTTTGAGTGCACAAGTGGCTTAATTCCGAGAGTAATAACTCCCACATTAGGCTGAATTTGTTTGAATATAAAATCACATCTGGCTTTCCAGATATACCAACATGTGGTGGCATAAGTGTTGTAGTTAGTGTTTCCAAGTTGAAACCAGGATTTTATCCAGTCAATGAAGATGGTGTTGTTATCGAAGAGAGTATGAGAGTTGCCAAGAATTTCCTTCCATACCAGAGTAGCAGTAGTACAATTCAAAAATATATGAGACATGGATTCTTCTTCCCCACTATTGCAAACAGTGCATAAAGGATTAACGTAATGAAGTATGCTAACTGTTTTTGCATTTGTGGGAAGAATTCCATGTGCACATTTCCATATAAAAATTTTGATGACTGGAGCCACATCCATGTTCCAAATGGCTTCCCAATTGTCAGTTGGAGTATCATTTCTGTAGAGATGATCAGTTTTTGCCTTGTACAGCTCTTTGACAGAGAAAACTCCTGTATCATTGAGGTTCCAGATTATTCTGTCCTCTTCATTTGGGTGTGTCTTCAGAGTAACAATCACAACAGCTTCCTCCATGCTAAAGAGGGTATAGACTTGAATTTCATCCCAGTTTCCATCTGGAAGAAGCATGGATTCTAGCTTATCAATATAATGAGGGCAGTTTTGTGGTTTTTGAAGTCTTGTGTTGGTATTTGGGATCCATAAATCTTCCCAAATGTGGATCCTTCTGCCATTGCCAATTCTCTAGGAGCAGTGTTGTCGTATGTTGCTTATGCCTTCTAGGATTTCTTTCCATATCCAAGAGTCCCCATCCTTTGATTTTGTATTCATGCTGAGGACATTTCTGCCTAGAAGATATCTGGCATCCATAAGCTTGTACCATAAAGAGTCCTTATCCTGCTCAAGTCTCCAACCAATTTTTGTTATCATAGAGCTATTGAATAGTTCCATATTCATGAATCCTAGGACTACCAAATCTTTTGTCTTACAAACTGCTGTCCAATCCTTAGAATAATAACTATAGGGATTTTCTATATTCTTTCCCCATAAGAAGTCTCTTTGGAGATTGTTGATGTCTTTGCAAGTTTTCTTAGGAACCTTAAAGCAGTTTATTTGGTAAATACAAGTTGATGAAGTTACAGACTTGATGATTACCTCTCAGCCAGAAGGATTAAGTGGAGTATGTTTTCATCCAGTGAGTCTTAGCTTCAATTTTTCAACTCCAGGCTTGAAAGAATTGATTTTTCTTCTATGTGTGAAAAGTGGTGATCTTAAATATTTATCATCTAGCTGAAGGACTTGAACTCCCATAGAATTGATAATTTGAGGAATGAGATCTGGATTTGTGTTTTTGCTGAAGAAGACTCCAGATTTATGAAAGTTGATTAGTTTCCCAGAAGTACTGCCAAAAGTCCGTAGAATCTGCATGATATTTTGAGCTTCAATAGGGTTTGCTTTGCAGAAGATCATGCAGTCATCAGCAAAGAGGAGGTGACTGATAGGAGGAGCTGCTTTGCAGATCTTTATCCCTTTGATAATGCCCATCTCCTCAGCATGCAGAGGAGTCCTTGAAAGAGATTCCATGCAAAATAAGAACAGGTAAGGTGACAGGGGGTCACCTTGCCTTAGGCCTTTAGTGGGTTTGAAGAATTTGTCAGGAGAGCCATTGATGAGAACAACTGATGTGGAGGTTGAAATGCATTGATATATCTTGTTGCACCATTTATCATCAAAACCAATTTTCTTCATAATTGTCATTAGAAAGCTCCAGTCCACTCTGGCAAACGCCTTTGCCATATCAATTTTTATTCCCGTAGAACCAGAATTGCATTTTTTTTCCTCTTTTAGACCTCATGGTGTGAATGATTTCATGAGCAATATCTATGTTGTCAGAGATTTTCCTTCCAGGAATGAAAGCAGATTGGTAAGGAAATATGATTTTGTTTAGTAAGGGCTTCATTATTTGAGCTAGGAGTTTAAAAATGATTTTGTAGGTGGTGTTGCAGAGACTGATAGGTCTGAAGTGACTAGGGGAAGTAGGTTATCCACCTTAGAAATGAGAGCTATGAAGGTGGCATTCATCTCCTTTAGCAGATGACCAGAGAGAAAAAAGTGTTGAACCATTGAGACAATATCATTACCAACAATATCCCAGTTGAGTTTAAAGAAATTTGGTGGGAATCCATCTGGCCCTAGATCTTTGTCATTTGTCATACTAAATAAGATAGCTTTAATTCTTCAGGATCATGTTTTCTGTTGAGAGTGGAGTTTTCTTCAACAGTAATGGTTGGAGGGATAAGGTTGGTGATTTCAGAAGAAGGGTGGGTTATTTCAGCAGTTGCCATATGGGAGAAATGATTGGTGAAGCAGTCTTTTACCTCTTGATGCTCAGTAATCCAGCTACCTTCTTCAGTTTGAATAGAATCTATTTTATTCCTTCTTGCTCTACTTTTTGTGAATCTGTGGAAGTAACTTGTGTTTTGGTCTCCAAGCTTGATGATTTGATCCCTGCTCTTAGTTTTCTAGATTTTCTCTTCTATGTTATGCCAGTTTTTGAGCTGCTTTCTAGCATCTGCTAGGGCATGTCCTCTGACAGTTCTGAAATAGTGAGTATGTAACCAAGTTAAATGTTGCGTGCATTCTTCAATGTTCGTTTTGATGTTTCATACACTTCCTTGTTCCAGACTCTGATTTGTAATTTGATGTCTTTAAGTTTTCTGGCAATTGAGAATGCACTTGAACCTGGAGTGACCTTTTTTCCAACATTCAACTATTATTTTCCTGCAATCTGCATGATCTAACCATGGACCAAAAAATTTGAATGGAATCTTACCATTCTTCCAGTGAGGGATATAATTTAATAAGATGGGATGATGGTCAGAACCAATGGCTAGCATATTGGTGATAGTGGTGTTTGGATAAGTATCCAGCCAACTATCATTAGCTAGACATCTATCCAATCTTTTCTCAGTAAGAGCATGACCTTTTCTCTTGTTAGACCAAGTGAAAGGGCAACCAGAGAAACCAAGGTCAATGAGATATAAATTTTGTATCTTTTCATTGAATATTGAGGCTTCATTAGCATCAATGGGGTGAGTACTGAACTTTTCTGTATCATGGAAAATGAAGTTGAGATCTTCAATGACTAACCAAGGTAATTTATAAGATATAGCAGTTTTCTCAAGGATTTTCCAAGATTTTAACTTGGATTGAGTGTCATAAGGATTACCATAATATCCTGTAAATAGCCAAGGGTGGTTGTTGGAAGTTCTGATAACAACATTAAAATGGTTTATAGACCAATCTAAGACTTCCAAGTTTAGATTGCTTTTCTATAATAAGTATAATCCACCAGCAGTGCCACTAGCCTCTCCTGGATTAACATACTAGAAATTGTTGACTCATAATTCATGAAAAATTTTCTTGATTTTATCATGCTTTTGTGTAGTTTCAGACAAGAATATGATGTCAGGATTTAGTTTATTGAGCATGTCATTGAGGTATATTTTACCATCCCTAGTGCCCAATCCTTGACAATTCCAAGCTAAGGAAGCGAAGAATTGCCAAAAATATGACACTGCTGGATACTTTGAGGTAAGCCTTATAATAATACTATCATAATGCTTATGAGGCAGAAAATGCACAGGGGAATTAAGAGAAGAATTTAAGTAATAGCAGCAAAGGACTAGGTTGAGATTGTATACCCTTGTTCCAGCAGCAGAGCAATCCAAAGAGCCATTAGTCAAGAAGTTGAGGTGGTTAGCCATCTGCTCCTGAGTAGAGTCAGTCTGATCTTTGTATCTTTTTGCACTTGTCATTTCCATGCTGTTTAGAGAAGCATTTTCAGCATTTGGAATATCCTTCTTTCTCTTAGTATCATTAAAAGGGGTAGAGGAGGAGCTGAGAGAAATGTCATTAAGGTTCTCAAAGATATAATCCTTTTTCTTAGCCTTCCAATCAGCTTTTTTCTTCTTAGATGCTTCTGCTTCCATATTTTCCTTGATCTGAGCTAAGGTAGGAAGAGAGTGAGTGGGGAAGAACTTTGGGGTATTTATGATCGAGAAGAATTGTTCATCAGCAGCTAGGTCAGCAACTGCTGTATCCTCATCATTTTTACTCAAGATGTTGTTGTTGTTGGAAGTAGTTCTGGCAGCTGCTTTCCACTTTGGTAGTTTTTTCTTGTAATAGCCAGCTATCTTTTTTTCCAAATCTAATCTTTTGTGTCTAATTTGACAGGCTAAGACATCTGGTGAGGAGAATCCTGAGCTTCAGCAATAATGGGCTGATCTGCAGCAGTATGTGAATGAGCTCCAAAGATGATGTTACTGTTAGATGTAGATGCAATGTTTGCTATTGTCTTTTCAAGCTCCAACCTTTTAGAAGTTTTCATTTTTGCTTCAAACACAGTAGCTGCATCAGCATCAGAGTAGTGCATGTGGATAATATCTTTTCCAGCTTGTACCTGTTTTTGTCTAGGAGTTATAGGTGCAGGTGCTGGCTGGGGGGTTGGTAAGTGATGGTAATCAGGGTTGTTTTGATTTGGAGGTGCATGGCAAGGGGGGCTTGGGTGATCAAGAATTCTACAAACTTTGCAGAATTTGTTGCCATTAAGAGCATAAGCACACTCCAACCAGTGAGAAAGGGTAGGTGTTTCATAAGCTTATATTCCGAACTTGAGAGATCTTGTTACATTGATATTAACCTTGACTTCCACATTTTTCTCAAATCTGTCCCTTCCATAAGGTTTTTTTGAGCCTTGAAAGACACCAATTGGTTGAATGATGTTTGGGATGTCTGGTATAATGTGAGTGGGTATTCTCTTGATTAGAAGCCAGATCATAACCTTAGAGAACAGTTCTTCATTAATAAGTTCAGGACCCTCTGCTGGAACGCCCACTAGAACCATTAGTTTATCAAAAACCCCTCTAGTGCCTCCATCCCTCAAAGTAGAGTAGTCTTCTTGATTAGTGGTTCTGAGAATGTAGAAATTTCTTCTTTTGTTCCATATTTCAACTTCAATTCTGCCAATCATCTCCTAGTGAGCATTGATGAAATTGCTAACTCTGGATGTTTGGAAGCAGATACTACAAAGTTTGCCAATGAAACATCCTTTCTAATCCTGGACTTGTTTGGTTCTGATATTCTCAGAGTTGATGAAGATTTTGGGGAATAAATCCTCAGGGATGGTTAAAGTTGTATTCATTTTCTTGACCAGATTCTCAATAGAAGATGGGTTAGAATTGGATGAGGAGGCCATTGAGTAATGTTTATGAGACCAGAGGAGGAAATAAGTGACAGGGTTATGTTTACTTTGTTTAGGGGAGGTATAAAGTAATACAATGCAGATGATGTTGATGCGACTAACTTTAATTTGAAAAAAATTCACGGGATAATTTTGCGCCTTTTCGTAACTGAAACGGATAGTAATTGCAGTTGAGATGCTTATGTAATCATACTTGTGCTTGGAACAGACATCTAAGAGCTTGTTGACTTGGTCGACTATGGCTAAAGGCACTTTGGCCTGCGACCTGTCAAAATTCATAATACTAGACTTTAAAGCGCTAGTGACAGCTGAATTCGAATAAGGTTGAATTGTTCTTACCTTTTTACTGTGTTGCACATTTACCTTGTTATTGATTTTGACTGGTGAGGGGGAGGTGCCTGAAGTAAAGGAGTGTGGCGGCCACCAGACCATTTTAGTACACTTAGAGTATGACTTAGCTTGCGTTTGAATAGATATATGGTGAGTAAACCTCTGAGTCAGATAAACAGCTAAGTCTCTCCCAGTCTGAGGATGAGCTTCAGGCGGATCAAGATTCATGGGTAAAAACCATTGATTTTTATCCAGAGTCCGACCCGCAGATATGATCAATTTGTAAGTGCCAAGTGTTTGTCGCCGCTTTGCATGATCCAATGAAAGGTAGTTACTTTTGCTAGGACAACTTAAGTAGCCAGTAGGCTTGCCAAAGTGAAAATTCATGAAATACCAATCTCTAGGACTGGAAATCGTAGTGCCACCTTGGATGATTGACGGTTGTGATTTGAAGAATGTTGTTCTTCCCAGCCCAAATAAAAACTTAGAGAGAGGGAGTTCTTTCAGTTTCTTGGTCAGTTTTTCCAAAATAGAACCAGGCAACATTGCAATATCTTTAGGTCGAACAAGATTCCAAGAAAGTATCAGACTTTGGATACCCGAGCAATGAAGGAAGATCAGATATCCCCTGATGATAATCAAGATGAACCAACGAGACCCAGATTGAATCTGCCTCCAAATCAGGTAAGTAATTCTGGGATTCAAGAGAATTTTGATCTTTATTGGTGTTCTATGAATTGGATTGCGAGTATGGGTATTGATATTGACTAAAAGGTGTGTTTTGGTGCAAAAATCTACTAGGATGATGCAGCAAGAGTGCGCGAATCTTCTGCAGGAAAAGGTGAGAGCCGAATGCAAGGCTTTTCTAGAGTAAGGATTGTAAGTGCAGGGTATGGAGATGGAGCTGATAGGCATGCAGTAGATGGGGATGGAAATCAGCAACAACATAGAGAGCGAGGTCGTTTGGAGAATGGACGGCTTGTGGGTGTTAAGGATGGATGGGTATTGTATGCACTTCATCCCGATCGAGGTCGGTTTGTGGTCAATGAGGGAGTTGTTCTTGTGGGTGATGAAAGGATTGTTTGTGGGGGTGCACGCTAGGGATTTTGCACAGCACCAATTCCTGAAGAAGTCAGATCTCATATTCATATGAATGATTCCCTTCCTCTCTCTGTTGACAAGGTAATCTTCCCTAACATGTTCATGCTTGCACCAGAAATCCGACAAATGGATGGAGATGTTGTGGGGATAGTCAGTGCAGGCCATGGAGAGATAACTCATCCACATGAAGTACTAGCAGATGAGCCATTGCCAGAAGGGGTTAGTGCTAGATCTTTTTCCCAAGTGAGAAAAGATGATGTACCCAAACCTGCAGAGAAAGATGCAAATGCATCTGGAGATGCAGGAAATGTCTAGCCAGGTTGGCTCCAAAGTATTGCTCAGAGACAAGTGAGAGTTATATGGCAAGCAAGAAACTTTAATTATAGAATAGTATATTATAATCTGGGTATGTAAAGAAACTAAGTTGTTAGACAAAGATGTTGTGTTTAAATTTAAAGTTGGTTTTCTGGATATTATCTTAAGAAACTTGGGCATGCTGTCAGTATTAGTTCTTGAGAAAATTGTGCATTGCTTTCCAAAATAGAATAGTTTAGAATTGTAGTAAGTCCAGAAGGCATACATGATAAAGTTAACATGATAAAGATAGGGATTCAGATTATAGTAGCATCTCTTGGTAAAATTGTTACTAGAGTTAGTACTAGAATTAGTACCAGGGTCTAGAATTAGAACTAGAGGATATTGAGAATGCAAATTAGTACTAGAATTAAAAAGGAACAATATTATAAAGAGATACATACCAGAGTTTAGAGTAGCAGTTTCCAAGCAGTTGACCCATTTAAGTTGGTGGTCGAAATGTTTTAGAAAGAGTGAAAGAAATTGATGTAGATAGCAATCATAGTCATCCTTATGTCCATGTTTAGAACATAGGTCTAAAAGAATGTTGTACCAGTTGTAGCTACCGCTAAGAATTGTCTTTATAAATTCATAGCTGGTGCAAAGATTTTCTCGAGAGATTGTAGAGTAATAATTTTCACTCTGAGTTAAACCAGGTAGCCTGGTAGTTGAAACACTGTAGTTGAGGAAAAAAAATTTTAGTTTGGGGTTTGATTTGCAGGGCATTGAATTGCAAATGGAGAAAATTCTTTGTCTCCTTGAAATTGAGATATTTTCTGTATCTGTTTTTATTTGAGGCAACATCTGTGAATTGATCCTTGGTAATGAACTGGTGTTGAGAATTTTTCTTGGAAGGGGAAAGACCAGCTTCCAGGTTAGCGTAACTAGTGATTTGGGTGTAATTTGTGTGATTTGTACTGGATGTGATGCTTGTGATGCTTGTGACGATCTTCATCTCTTTTTTTCTGTGATTGAGGTCTGAATGTGATTGGAGAGCTTAATGCAATTGCAGTTGCACTGATTCGAGTGATTTAAGGTATCCATAGAACTCTAGTGAAATGAAAAATTAAAACATGGTTGGGGAAATCAGCATCTGAGCTGAGAAGTAGAAGAGAATCGGGAGATTTTTGAATTTCCAGTAAGAGGTCCGGGAAGAATCGACCGTTAGAATTAGAAGTTGGAGCAAAACGACACTGAATAACGGCTAGAAAAGCCGACGGGAGGGAGAGCTCAGAGAGGGGAGAGAGGAGAGAGGGGAGAGCTCATTAGAGTTATTTGAAATGTTGAGGTTTTTGAGGTCCTACTAATTTAGTGGATTAGTAGGACCTATACTGAGAGGGTATTATGATAGTATAGAAAACGTCCCAACAATTACCAAGAATGGATGAGTAATTAATGAGTTCAGTGCAGTCCTACATGTGATTACTACAGCTTCCTAGTACGGGATATTTAGAAGATGTCATGATGATGATTTTCAAAGGTAACTGCTACTTGAATAAATAAATCCGACATGAGGGTGCAACTAAGCAGCAACTTTAGAGTATTTAATCAGTCCCAACATGAAGCGCGTTACTGAATCAATGGCCTAGCCGATGAAGCTGTATAATCCGACGATGAAGCGCCATCATGGTTGAGACAAGAAAAGCTACTTAGCACATTCAATACTATATGATAGTGTTGTATATCATTGATTTAGAGTTGGCCCAGCTCAAGGAAGGAATTAGGGATGAAATGCAAGTCATGGGAATGATGTAGGCATTTGTACAAGCATTGGCCAAGGCTTGGACAATGCATATGAAACAGTGGCGTTGCCAAATGCGCGATTGATGATTATTTGCTTGGCAAAAAGAATGCAAGTGATACACCTAAAGTATGAAGATGAACCAAGAAACAAGGCAAGACTCGATTGGCATGACTTTACTCGGATGTTGGCATCCAAATGAGTTAAGTGCATGGCCAAGATAAATGTAGCGCTAAGTTGGATGCATAATGGATTAAGCCAAGTTGTGTGCAGGGCGATGTTGGTTGTACATTTGCTTAGGACAAGTTTATTGTAGTGCTAAGATGGATGTACATTGGCTCAGTCCAAAACGAGCGTTGGGATATGATGGTTGCACGTTGGCTCGGGCCAAAACATGTGCAGTGCAATGTTAGCTGATTATCGGTTCAGGATGTCAGTTACATGTTGTGCGTGCATCACACGCATGCCATAGAAAAGGAGTGGGTTGAGACGGTTATAAAGAGGCTTTATAACCGAGTTTGGAATATCCTAACCATTCAAGACAACTGTGGCGCAATTCTGCAAGCCAGCAAAAAGGTAGCAGTTAGAAAGGCATTGTGGCGGTTAGGAAAACTGCCTATGGACAGATGGATGTTCATAGGCAGTGCAAATGAGTTGCACACGGATTGGCCTGATTCTTGGAATTATAAATAGGCCAGAGAACCATTGCAAGTTTGCGTCTTCAGGTGTAGAGGAACCACATTGCAGTAGGGAGTGTTTGTTATAGGCTTGGAGATAATAAGCTTGTAAGTCCATTGGTTGGACAAAATTTTGTAATCTTCCCCTTAAGCTAATGAAAGTGGGTTTGTTGGCTTAGATGTTTGCCTTAGTATTATGTTGATTCGAAAGTACTCCCCAAGTTTTGTGAAGCATAAGAGTGACATTAACCCCTCTTTGTAGGATGGGCTACAATTGAAGGAAAAGAGAATATCTAAGTAAGTCTTTCGTTGCATACTTAGAGCAATGTGGCTGTTTACAAAGGTGAAAAATTATAAGGCTGAAATACGAGTGGGTGATAAGAGATCACTGAACCACTGTATTGTCGGGTCATAGTTGCGCAAAAATTTGGTGAGAGCATTTGCAAATGTGACACTTCGGGTATCAGAGCACCGATTCCTTTGTTTTGGCTTTGTTTTGAAAGATTTTCTCAGTTTTCCTCGAGTTTTAGTTGTTGAATTGCTAGAATATAATGGTTGGAAAGAAAAGTGCAGCGGATACCTTGACGGATAGGTTGGATAACTTGGAAAATATAATTGGTGGTGAGGTACGCCACGGGCCATCCTAACAATGCCAATTATAAAGCAACGGTAATGGCTCGCGTTCAGGCTTGAGTCGAACCAAGATGCGACTAAGAAGCACGCTGATTCGGAAGGCCAAATCACTGTTGTTAAGGCCATGTTTACAGACTCCATGAAAGACTAACTGATGAGTTAGGCGTCTTAAGGAAAATGGTGAGTGTGATAAGTACAGATCAAGCTGCTACGGGTGGTAGTAGTAATGGAGACTTTACGAATATTAAAGTCCCTGAACCTAATAAGGAGATTTCTGGCGCTAGAGATGTGAAGGCATTGGATAATTTAATGTGAGACACTTCAAGGCCGCCAGAACCCCGGAAGAACAAAAATTTACTCTCGTTAGCATGTACCTGCAAGGTGATGCAAAGTTGTGGTGGAGGACTAAAACTGATGATAACCTTACTGATGGTCGTCCAGGCATCATGACATGGGATATCATGAAAGAATAATTGAAGGGTCAATTCTTACTAAGCAATGTTATTTGGCTAGCCAGAGAGAGCTTGCGTAAGCTATGACACACCGGTACCCCACAGGAATACGTCGAAGAGTTCTCGTCTCTGATGCTAGATATTTGCAACATGTATCTGAGGAAGATGTTCAATTTTATATCTGGTTTGCATTTGTGGGCTCAGACCGAAGTGAGAAGGAAAGGTTCCAAATACCTACCTTCAGTCATTGCAATAGTGGACATCCTTGCTGATTTTAGGTCAGTTAGTACCTCAACTGATGCTAATAAGAAGGGGAAGAATAAGAAAAGCCAGAATCATAAGGATAATGAGAATGAGAACCGTTATGAGGCTAAGGAAAAAACTATCAAAGGGATGATAGTTTGGCCGTGAAGAACAAGGCAAGTGGGTGTTTCCTGTGCAAGGATCCTCACCTTGCGCGTGATTGTTCTAAAAGAGAAAAATTGTCTGTAATAGTCACTGAAGGAAGTGGCGAGAAAGATGAGAATGATGAGGTAGAGCATCTGAATCATATTCAACTACGCAATATAGCAGCACAACAATGGCTAAGTAGCGCTGGCCTAGTTTATATGAAGGTTGGCATTCACAACCATCGAGTCTGGGGCATGGCCGATACAGGTGCTTCGCAGACTGTTATGAGCTTGTCGATGGCAGAGTACTTGGGTTTGGAAGTATATCAGGATGATCATTGTATGAAGAATGCGAATGATATAGCTAAACCAATCAAGGGGATGGTTGTGGCAAATGTTGAAGTGGGAGAGTGGCGTGGCCGAGTCAGTATTATGGTGATGCATCTAAATGACTTTGAGATGATCTATGGTAAAAAATTTATCAAGATAGCAGAGGAAAAAATGATGCCTCACCTTGGCGTGATTTTCATACAAAGTCCAAGTGCACCTTATTTCGTGAAAGGTGTAAGGAACGTCAGTTTGTATGACATGAGGAACGAAAAAGGAAAGGCAGGTAAGCTTTCCTCTATCCGCTCTTTCGAAAAAATCTTAGATGAGATTCATGAGGAATTTTTATTTCCAATGGATCTTAGTATCTGATAAGTGCATAATTCGTATGATTTTAGTGTCCATTCCATACTTGTTTACGTTATTATTCTTGCATGTATTCGTATTATTACTCTCGTTTTCTCTTATTTGCCTCTAATAGGTGAATCATCCAAAAAGGATCTACAAAGTGTTTAAAATATCTAAGAAGATAAGTATCCCAAGTATCCAAGCGCCCAAGTCCAAGAGAAGTGGAAGAAGTGCGATGAAAAGGAGCAAAACGCTCAAAATCAAGAGAAGGGCCAAATACCGATCTTAACTCATTCAAATTAAGGATTTATCATCATCATCTTGAAGATAATTGAAATATAAAAAGAATGCAAAAAGAATGAGTTCATTCCGAGTTCGGATGAAGAAGTTGTGTACAAAACAAGCTTTTATTGAATACCGAAGACACTAAAGTTCGTGGACGGGTTTCATACTTTAATCCCGAAACTTTCTGCTGGAATTTGAAGTTCGCGGACTGGGTTTGCGAACTTAGCAAGTGGAAAACGTGTATTAATACCTTGGAAAGCCTAAGGTCACGTTTGGGAGTCTTTATGTCGTATTTTCGGGTCGGGTTCTTGAACCAAACTAAATACTTGAGGGCCAAGCAATGTAAATCTATAAATAGGTATTAGGTCTTTCACATATCATCTCATATTATACTTTTGTTCTTCATTAATATTTTAGGTTTACCCCTTTAGGGGGAAACCGGGTAATTGTGTAATCATGAGAAACTAAATCCTTTGTTGATTAAGGATGAATTCAATGTTCCAACAGTGAAGCTTTATTATTAATACAAGTCTATTTGAAGTTTTAATCATCATCATTTGTTTTCATTATATCTAGGGTTTATGATTGATTCTTAGATTAATTTGGGTGCGCAACCAGATTAGTCTATTTGTCATTCTATTGCTAGTAGTGATTTGAGCTATCCGTAATTGTCGTGCATCTCCTACACAAGTAGAAAACATGAGACCTTGCAGAGGGATTCTGTAAAGCAATCGTGTGTAGAAACAATACCAGTAAGTGAACCGAGCGTACTGAGTTTAACTGTTGGAATCAAACCCAAATTCACAAAGCCTAAAGCATTCGATTGAGTTATACCTTGTAAGCGTACCTCAAGGCGGCTCAGTTGAATAGAACCCGGTGACTAAGCGTACCTGTTATCCAGTGATACAAGGAGTTTTGGGGATAGCTAAGCGTACCTGCTATTCTACAGTTGGTGATGAATGGTTCTAATGGAAGATAGATAAGTATTCTAATCCTGTTAACGCTTGGTAACGGCGAAGGATTTCTTAATCATCTCTTTCTTCTTTATTGTCTTTCTATTATCTTAAAACCAATCCCCCTTTGTTATTTACTTTATTTTGCTGATTCAAATAACATATCAATTACACAGCTCTCTGTGGGAACGATCTCTTACTACCGCTATATTACCAATTAATAATGGGAAATATATTTATTAATTTGTTGAGCCTACGACAGCCCATACAAATTTTGGCGCCGTTGCCGGGGAGCAGTCGCTAATTGATTTGTTATTTGTTTAGCTTGTTTTTATTTTTGTTTTGATTTTCTATTTCTTGGGAGTCATCATGTTTCCTTACGGAAATAACATGTACGGAGCACAAGATCAATCATATAATAGTGGTAATCAATATGGTTTTCAATCTCATTCGTATGACAACAACCAACCATCCTATGGGTATAATCAAAACCAATCTTTTGGTTATGATCACTACTCAAGACGCACGCGCGATGCGCCTGCCGTTTCACCCTCCACCGAAGCCAGAGGCTTGGTTGCACTGCCCTGAAGCATCAATTAAAGTGTCGGGACTTTCATGTGATCTCTTCCTCAAGGCATGGTTTGATCCCACTGAAGGAACTATAATCAAATTCTTGAAATTAGCTTATGACATGCGTAAGAAATTAGTTACTCAACCCACCACTCAATTGATCAAAAAATCCTTAACTGGGGCTATGCCTTGTGATTCATGTGACTAGTCTGAACACTCTATACTATGGATATATTTTCCATCTTTCAAATCTTTTAACAATACGTACAGTAACCAAAACATTTTAAGCATCAAAAAGTAAGAAGAATACATATTAACAAAAATTAAAAAGAAGAAACGCCATCGCAAATAATATTGCATTTGAGACAGTTTTGAGATTATAGTACACCGCAAAACATAATAGCATGTATTGCTCATCTAATTAGTACACAACAAACATATACAGTGTGACTTTCAACAAAGATGAGTATAAACTTTACATTGACGACATTCAAACATATAAGACGGATGATAGAAAGGCACGCTCCTTCACAACTAAAGGAGCAGAATCCTAGCTTAAAATACGAACAAAATAAACTTCCCAGAAACTAATTTCCTTTTCTTTATCTCGGCATTCAAAACAAAAAAAAAAAGTTAAACCATTAGAACTTTCTAGATAACGGATAAAAGTAGTAATTTACTGGTTGTCTACGCGTGTCTTGGTTTTTCAGTTGTGCGATATAACATCTATGTCTTAGATCTGGTCAAATTATAAGGGAAACATCGACATAAATTAATGAGAACTAGTTATGTAAAAGTTTATTAAGAGCATGAGAATACCTTTTCTTTATGAGATGTTTTACCATACGAATCGAGCCAAATATCGATTGTGCTTTCTCCTATGCTAAAGCAACTTTGCAGCACTTCAATGCCTTCGATAAATCCTTAATTAACTCATCTATCTTTGAAAAAGCTTTAGCAACTGCCGAAGTTGATATCAAAAGTTAAATTCGTTAGTCAACATTTTATTGCTCGATTTAGACAAAGATATACCTGAAGTACTACACTCAAATTTGTCTAAACCCATTGTCAAAAAAAAAAAAAATCTCTGTTTGACCTAAAGTATGAAAAAAATGTTTGTATTTAATCATCCTGTGGAAAAAATAGTACTCATCTATGTTGTATTAGGCGTTAGGCGAGGCGAGGCGCCTAGCGCCTAGAGCGCCCAAGACAAGCGCCTAGAAATCAGAAACCAATAGAAATGGGCATACTTCTGCGCCTTGGGAGCCTCGCACGCCTAGAGCGCCCGGGGCGCATTATCAGTAAAAGTATTTGAATAAAACTATGGAAACATACAAATGGTATCAAGATATTACCATTAATTTAGCAAAAACTATTAACTCACCCCAACTTAATGCCAAAATGCTTCGAATCTGGAGATGGGCAGTATGTGTGATGGTCAAGTTTCTTATATGGCCTCCACGATAACCTGCACAAATTGAGGTGTTAATGTAGTAATCCTAGTTTATAGTTTAGCATGCCAGAAGAACAACACGCCATAGGAAGGTCCAGGAGAGTTTCTCCAACAAATAACTTTTGATATACAAAATTTTCCCAAACTAAAGAAGATATATTCCGGAGAATCTCAAACCTCATACTGGTCAATATCAAACCTCTGCATTGTTCTCTACTCTCTTTTCTTGAACAAATACTGCAATGAAATATTTTCAAATTAGTTTAATCCCTTAGAAATCAAACGATAAGATCATTCATATTAGTATGGAAAAGACTTAAGGGTCAGCTATTTCTGTTTTATTTCATTTCTGGTCAATTAGGGACAATGTAAACCATATCAGCAAGGTAAACCGATATTGGCAGTGGACACTTAGCTTGGATACGTTATTACCCTACATTGCTGCAGATTGTTCAATTTTGTTTTTGCAATTGCAGTTCTTTTTATTTTATTTATGAGCAACTAATCAACTTATTGAATCCTAGTTTCCTAAACCCAGAACCCAGATCAAGATTATAAATTGAACATAATTTTCCTCTCAAGCATTTTTACAAACAGATAGAGTTCAAGAATATAAGTTTAACTAACATCAGCTGAATAAATCCTCTACTAATTAAATTGGAATCCAATTGGTACTGTTCTAATTGAAATCGAAACACAGAGTAATGTAATAATCGAATTAGAAAAATCATAATTCGAATTCAAAACTGGGAAAATCAAAATTCTAATTTGAAGAAAATTGGGAAAATCGAAAGTTGAAATATAAATAGGAGAAAAATATTTACCTCAGATAATGATTAGGGTAGCGATGAATGACACTAGGTGCTAGCGGAGGTTGATGATGCTAGTTCCTGTGGTGGTGATGGTGTTGGTGGTGAAGGAATGATTATTGGAATCTAAGCAAGAGAGTAGGGATTTTGATTGAGAATAACGTTATTTAGTCGCACTGCTAGTTATGGTGGTTGGTGGTGCTGCGACGGTGGCATTTGGTGTTGCTGCTACGGTGGTGGTGGTGGTCGTGGTGCTGGCTATGATGATGATGGTGCTGGTGGTATGTTGTATTGTATCTTTTTTCTCAGGTTGGAGTTTCATCGAAATTACACGGACAGGAGATAAGAGAAATGTAAAATATATATTTTGGACTTATCAGGTGCACATGACCACCAAACGGACCCCTTTTCTTTATTACAGTAAGATTATCCCACTGAACCTTATGGATATTCTCATACATGTCAACAATCTTATGACGGGCATGTAAGTGAATAATCACAAGGATGGAAGGATAGTCATGCTTCTGATCAATTGTTTTCTAGTAATGTGCAGATGAAAAGTTATGATACTCAATCAAAACATATTCCTCTTCATCGTGTGTTTCCTTCACTCTTTCCAAAAGAGGAGATTGTGCACAACGGTGGAAAGCATGTTAATGACAGAAAACTTTTTAAGCAACATGTGCAGCTAGAAAAAGCCGGTGCATCACAAGAGACTCTTGACGAAATTAAGAAGGCCATAGACATGGAATTCGAACGTCGTTTTGATGTTGATGATTCTGAGGTTGACAGTGATTCTGATGAAGATGAACCACATCTTGAAAGTCCTTGCAATAATGATACGATTATTCCAACTCTGGATCATAATAAAGATCACTCGCCTATTCAAAAGGAGGAGATTGGGTATGACATATCTATTGTTATAAATGGTGTAACATACTCAAACGAAGAAATTAGGAGTTGCATCAATGAACTAGACTTTTTAGGGGAGGATTCTGATTCCGATAACGAGAGTGTTGAAAGAGATGGAGATTGAGAATGAAACCAAATTGATTGATTTCGTGGAAGACCCAATTGAGCTAGATAATAATAGTTCGATAGAGGACCACGATATCCTTGAGGTAAATAATTCACTGGAGATAACTAATGAGGATCCGATACAAGGTTTGTCTAATCCTTTGCATAATTTTATATCTATTGATCTTTTCCTCCAATTGAAGTAGCTTCTCAAAGAGTTGTTAACCCAACTTTTAAGAAAATACCTCACTTCGGATTGGAGTTGTGTGCTTCCAAAGTTTTCACGGATTATTTTGCTTCTAAGTATCCACCACTTGATGTGTTTGATTCGAGTATTGTGCAGGTTCACCAAGCTGAGGAACCTATTAAAGTTCCCGAATGTTATGTTCTTTATCCACTTACGAGTGTATAAAGGACTAAGTGTGGGGGAAACTTCAATAAAGTGATAGCTTCAATATTTATATCTTTTGCTAATATTTTTGTGAAGCTGTTAATGGAACTGCAGATTTTTATTTGGAAGGATTACCAAATTTTTAGATTATTGGTGTACGGACGATAACAATAACGTCGGGCTGACGACGTTAAACCAAGCGCTAAATGGGAGCAACCCATCGGTTTTGTATATATTTCCTTTTGTTTTTAGTTTTCTTAGTTTTTCATATCATATCTTGCATTCTCATCTTAGATTTTACAAGTCTTATATCTACAATGAAAGTTTTGACGAATTCTCGTCAGAAAATTCTGACTACGCACCTGTCACCAAAATAGCTCTCGAGACTTCATACAGAGTCATATTTGAGTGGTTCACCCCAACTTTTAAATAAGACATACATACCTTTCTTTTCCAAAAAGAAAATCTCAATTTGGAGTCTGTTAAGTTGGACCGACAGGCCTGGACATTTGAGTTTTGGTATTTTGACAGAACTTTTTCAGATTGCATGTCAGTCAGTCCGGAGGCCATAAAAGTCAGACCGTTTACCGAAACACTGTTCCCTTTTGACACCTTATACAAAAGACGTATACGAACAACTTTAATTTAGGATGTTTTTCCTAGTTACCTACCCATTTGTACAGTTTTAGAGTTTTTAAGGGATGTTATGTCAGAAATCAGAATTTTCGGTTTTGAACATTGAGGACAACGTTGAGTTTAAGTGTGGGGGAGTAGTTAAGCATGTTTGTTTTTTCATATAAAATAAATAATAATACTCTTTGATTTCTTGCATTCTTGAGACTTCATCTTTTGGAGTTAATTATGAGCTTATTAGGATGACACTCTAAACCTTTTAAGGTTGAAACAGTTCTTACGGCTATAGATGGAGTTCTGCTTGATCATTCCACAATCCTTAAATATGTACGTTCATAATTGAATGCGAAACTAAGCTATGGTAGTCGTTTTAAAGATTCACCCTCGCAATTAATCATTACTGAATCACTTTCTTTTTATTTTTGCAGTTATATGTTTCTCTAAAGTGATTTGGTGGGATCCTGATACTGCCATAGATGTTGTAGCAAGGTAATCATTGGTTGAGTATTTAAAAGTCTCATAATACAATTGTCTTACACTCATAAAGAGTGAGCTAAAAAGAAAAAAAAATAAAAAAAAATAAAAAAAAAGAGAAAAAAAATAAAAATAAGTAAATATAAGGCTCCTCTTTTTTTATCGACATTAATAAATGATAGGTCCGGAATTTCGGACTAATCATAGTCGATAAAAACAAAAACCATATCATCATTATATATCAAGTCAAAAGACTATTGATGAGGTTCTTGACACTTTGATAGCAGTATGTATGAAACGTTGTCCCTGTCTCCGTCGCCTAAGCAAGCGTGGAAAGCAGGATCCAAGGAAACTATCACATACTTGCTGAAAACGAACATGCGATTAGAGTATCTAATCATGTGGTCGAGTTAAATGGGTGCTTCTCTCAACTATTGCGCTATAAATAAGAATCCTTTGACGACATTCATACAAGTATTGTGGGTAACATCTTTCACTTTAGTCAACATTTGCACACTTCACTTATCTATTTCCATTCTCTTAGTAGAGTTTTGCAATCAGGTTGAATGTCACACGTAGGTAATTGCTTGTGTGTGATGATTGGAATGTATGTGGTATGTTTGTAGCTAAAGAACATATGCAAGCTAATTATTTGGCTTTCTACTTTGTGTCAATCCTTAGCAGTTCTTCCAAGGCAAGAGATTGGAGTAGGTTTTGTGGGTATAGCTCTTGTAAACCTTCACGAGACTATAACTCATCCACTAGGGACACCTAGGGGTTTAAAGGCATGTTATTCATGCTAAGAGTAACCGTACCCTCACGACATGGAGTTGTTGTATTTAGGATTAGTTTTATTTAGTTTGCTCGAGGACTAGCAAAAGCTAAGTGTGGGGGAATTTGAAAGTGCATAATTTATGATTTTAGTGTCCATTCCATACTTGTTTAAGCTATTATTCTTGCATGTATTCGTATTATTACTCTTGTTTTCTCTTATTTGTCTCTAATAGGTGAATCATCCAAAAAGGAGCTACAAAGTGTTGAAAAGAGCTAAGAAAAGAAGTATCCCAAGTATCCAAGCGCCCAAGTCCAAGAGAAGTGGAAAAAGTGCAACGAAAAGGAGCAAAACGCTCAAAATCAAGAGAAGGGCCAAAGACCGATCTTAACTCATTCAAATTAAGGATTTCTCATCATCATTTAAGAGAATTGAAAGATAAAAAGAATGCAAAATGAATGAGGTCATTCGAGTTCGGATGAAAAAGTTGTGGCCAAAACAAGCTTTTATTGAATACCGAAGACAGTAAAGTTCGCGGACGGGTTTCATACTTTAATTTCAAAAATTTCTGCTGGAATTTGAAGTTCGCGGACTGGGTTTGCAAACTTAGCAAGTGGAAAAATTGTATTAATACCTTGGAAAGCCTAAGGTCACGTTTGGGAGTCTTTATGTCGTATTTTCGGGTCGGGTTCTTGAACCAAACTAAATGCTTGATGGCCAAGCAATGTAAACCTATAAATAGGTATTAGGCCTTTCACATATCATCATCTCATATTATACTTTTGTTCTTCACTAATATTTTAAGGTTTACCCCGTTAGGGGGAAACCGGGTAATTGTGTAATCATGAGAAACTCAATCCTTTGTTGATTTAGGATGAATTCAATGTTCCAAGAGTGAAGCTTTATTAATAATACAAGTCTATTTAAGGTTCTAATCATCATCGTTTGTTTTCATTATATCTAGGATTTATGTTTGATTCTTAGATTGATTTGGGTGCGCAACCAGATTATTCTATTTATCATTCTATTGCTAGTAGTGATTTGAGCGATCCATGATTGTCGTGCATCTCCTACACAAGTAGAAAACATGAGACCTTGCAGAGTGATTCCGTAAAGCAATCGTGTGTGGAAAAAACACCAGTAAGTTAACCGAGCGTACTGAGTTTAACTGCTGGAATCAAACCTAAATTCACAAAACCTAAAGCGTTCGATTGAGTTACACCTTATAAGCGTACCTCAAGGCGGCTCAGTTGAATAGAATCCGGTGACTAAGCGTACCTGTTATCCGGTGATACAAGGAGTTTTGGGGATAGCTAAGCGTACCTGCTTTTTTCCACGGTTGGTGATGAATGATTCTAATAGAAGATAGATAAGTATTCTAATCATGTTAACGTTTGGTAACGGGGAAGGATTTCTTAATCATTTTTTTTTATTGTCTTTCTATTATCTTAAAGCCAATCCCCCTTTGTTATTTAATTTATTTTGTTGATTCAAATAACATATCAATTACACATATCTCTGTGGGAACGAACTCTTACTACCGTTATATTACCAGTTAATTAGTGGGAAATATATTTATTAATTTGTTGAGCCTACGACAACCCATACTGTTAGAGCATTGCTCGGTCGAACTCGCATGCGTTGTTATCTCAAGCATGTTTGTCAATGTTAGTGATCAAAACTATAAGTCTTGATTTCTAGCCAACATAGCTAAAGGTCTCGGACTAGGATAGAAAGTGTAGTTGAGTTCAAGACTCCATGGCAATCATCATATAAGACGAAGGACTACTCAAGGAACTGGTGGATCTTGATCGACTAAAAGGTATGTAGAGACTTGAACTTATCTGTCACTCAAAAGTCTGTCTATTCTATCTCCTACTCTTGAGACAAAAGTCGAGCTGATGGATAGACTTTCATTATACACATTTTCTATTTCCGAGTTTAACTCGCCTATCTATTTCTCGAAATATGTGTTGGTAAGCTTTCGCTTTAGCCAAATTCATCTTTACCTAGTGACGAATGTCATGTTATGTTTCAATCACTTTGAAAATTGCTCTGACGAAAAAGGTCTGTGAATAACCGCTATATAACGTCCTCTGAGAATGTTTCAATGAATGAAATGAGAGTTTAGATTACATAACCATTGGGAGGATATAAGCATTGTTGTGGAAACACATATATGTATAAGTCCTTATTCCTTGAACCAAAGTTTGTGAACTTTGTTGATCAAGAGAAACTGTAATGACCCGTCCTTCCACCGATACTATTCCCACTTAGCCACTGCGGTTATCCGGCAGTGTGGGATTTTCAACGGGCATCGCTGCGGTCATCCGGCAGCAACTTCCCGGATGGTCACCCATCCCTAGATTGCTCCCACCCGAGCACGCTTAACTGCAGAGTTTTCTGCCAACTCTGGAGCTAATTGTGCTGAAAAGGTCTCGGTGTTAGGAAAGGACAAACCATTACTTATATTCCATTCGGCCAATCACTGCCAAATATCGGGGTATTACAATACCACCACCTTAAATTGGAGCCGTCCTCGGCTCCGGAATATATACACAAGCCCAGATCTCTGACGTTCCCTGCCCCTCATGAGAAGCACCTGGACCAACCCCGTCCAGCGTACCTTCCCACCCTCGGCAGGTGAACCGTCGTCGGCTCTGATACCATTTGTAATGACCCGTCCCTCCACCGATATTGTCCCCACTTAGACACTGCGGTTATCCGACAGTGTGGGGTTTTTAACGGGCATCGCTGCGGTAATCCAGCAGAAACTTCCCGGATAGTCACCCATCCCTGGATTACTCCCGCCCGAGCACGCTTAACTGCAGAGTTTTCTGCGAACTCTGGAGCCAATTGTGCTGAAAAGGTCTCGGTGTTAGGAAAGGACAAACCATTACTTATATTCCATTCGGCCAATCACTGCCAAATATCGGGGTATTACAATATTTTTGTAATGACCCGTCCCTCCACCGATATTGTCCCCACTTAGCCACTGCGGTTATCTGGCAGTGTGGGGTTTTCAACGGGCACTACTGCGGTCATCCATCAGCAGCTTCCTGAGAGGTCACCCATCCTGTGACTACTCCCAGCCGAGCACGCTTAACTGAGAAGTTTTTTCCCCACAACTCAGTCAAGTGTACTCATCAGGCCTCGATGTTAGGAAAGGACAAACCATTACTTATATTCCATTCGGCCAATCACTGCCAAATATCGGGGTATTACAATACCACCACCTTAAATTAGAGCCGTCCTCGGCTCGGAATATATACAAAAGCCCAGATATCTGACGTTCCCTGCCCCTCATGAGAAGCACCTGGACCAACCCCGTCCAGCGTACCTTCCCACCCTCGGCAGGTTAACCGTCGTCGGCTCTGATACCATTTGTAATGACCCGTCCCTCCACCGTTACTGTCCCCACTTAGCCACTGTGGATATCCAGTAGTGAGGGGTTTTCAAAGGGCATCGCTGCGGTAATCCAGCAGCAACTTCCCGGATGGTCACCCATCCCTGGATTAGTCCCGCCCGAGCACGCTTAACTGCAGAGTTTTTTGCCAACTCTGGAGCAAATTGTGCTGAAAAGGCCTCGGTGATAGCAGAGGACAATTCATTACTTATATTCCATTCGGCCAACCACTGCCGAATATCGGGGTATTACAGAAACGGAATGTGGCGTGAGCCAAGTCCGCGAACTGGCGGAAGTTCTCGACCTGAGAATTTCTGCTGGAGTTTGTGAACTCCTTACGTGAGCTTGAGTTCGCGAACCCAGTCCGCGAACTTGAGCAGGTTATATCTAAAATCGGTTATTCTTGAACTCATGTTTATTTAAACTAAGGAATGCTTTTGCAAACCGTGGCTCTAAAGTTCATGAACCGATTCAAGTGAATCAAACCGTTTTTGCTTCGATTGTGTCTTGTGTAGTTACATAAGATCTAAACAATTGAACAACTCTCTAACTGGTTCATTTGAGTCATTTGAACTAGTTATAGTGAAGAAGAATATAGTGGATATGAAAGTGATCATATGGCTAACCATTTGGTTAACTATTGTTGAACCAACAAATGTTAATGTTTGGGAATGGTTCGTAAACCCAAAATTTGACATTTCATTTTTGTGTAACAAGCTAAGTTTTCGATCCAACGGTTGAGAAATATTAGCTTGAATCTAATCAGGTTTTCATCTAACGGTGAATATTGAATGGTTTGTTACCAAGCTAGCATTGATTGCAAACCCTGATTCGAAAGACTATATAAAGGAGAACTATAGCAACTGGGAAACCTAATCCCCACACCTTACGTGTGATACTAGTTGCATATCTAGAGTCGATTCTCCTTTAACCTTTGGTTTCTTCTTCTAAAACCAGGTTAACGACTTAAAGACTTCATTGGGATTGTGAAGCCATACCGATACTACTTTTCTTGTAGTTGTGTGATCTGATCTTGCATCTTCTATCATTACGAGTACGATTGTAATAATTGGATCGATATTTATATCTCCGATAGGCAAGATATAAAAGTAATCACAAGCACTTCGTCTCATCGTTTGTGATTCCACAATATCTTTTTTCGCTGCGTCGATTAGGATTATTGTGAGGTGATTGATAATACTAGGTTGTTCTTCGGGAATATAAGTCTGGTATATCAATTGGTTCCTGTTCACCTTGACTTATCAAAAGACGGAACAAAACTCATAGGTATATTCGTGGGAGACAGATTTATCTATCACCGTACACTTTTCTGTGTGATACAGATTTGTTTATTAAAGTCTTTGACTTTGGGTCGTAGCAACTCTTAGTTGTGGGTGAGATCAGCTAAGGGAATCAATTATGTAGCATCCTGCTGGGATCAGAGGTGTAGGAGCATAACTGTACCTTGGATCAGTGTGAGATTGATTGGGGTTCAACTACAGTCCAGACCGAAGTTAGTTTGGAGTAAGCTAGTGTCTGTAGCGGCTTAATACAGTGTATGTTCAATCTGGACTATGTCCCGGGGTTTTTC
Source organism: Papaver somniferum (assembly GCF_003573695.1). NCBI lineage: Eukaryota > Viridiplantae > Streptophyta > Magnoliopsida > Ranunculales > Papaveraceae > Papaver > Papaver somniferum. The sequence continues at coordinate 50,992,638 of NC_039358.1, read as the reverse complement.
TGCATTTGCGGTTTCGTCGTTAACAAAATTCTGGTGTCTGTGTTATTTCTTTTTCGCATTATATTTTGTTATATAATTGAAATATCACAGGTTGTGCGTTGTTCAATAAGTTAGAATATCCGACCTTTTGGTTGTTGATTTAAATTGATTGACACTTGGATATTGGTCTTTGGTACCATCCAAGTTATCTCTCTAGTATTTGATAAAGACTCGCAGATTTCTATTTGCTTGAGTATATATCAAATCGAGAGATTGAGATATAAACTCTTTGATATACTTTTTATCTAGATTGAGTCTGACTGTCTAGTTGATTCTCTAGAAAGTATATTGAAGTTTTTCCATATAGATTGCTAAGCGAAATATTCGGTGAGGTTGTTGTACCCCCACTTTTTCAATTGGTATCAGAGCAGGAAAACACGTTCAAGACCTTACAATTCTGTGTTTGTGGCAATCTGAGTCTGAGGACAGAATATCTTCTACGCATACCAAGATGTATTTTAAAGCTTTTAACTATGCCAAATTTCTTGTGTATACCTCAAAGGATTACTCCTTAGTTGATTCTTCCGTATCCCAAGGTAAGAAGATTGTTCCATCTTGTGATGACATATCTCTTTCTGATGAGACATTGGGCACTATGGCAAAAGCTGAAATGAAGCTCACCAGAATTTCAAAAAATTCTACTGAGATCATTGATGAATTTGAAAAGTCTCTTGATCGAGAACATGAAATTTATAGCATCATTGAGTCATTCTCTAAGAATATTGATAAAATTCTCCAAGAAACTACTCTACAGCGTGAAAAGATTAGTGTTCTTGAGGATATAGTTAAGGAAGACTCAATTACAGAGAAACGTTTGATCGAGACGCATTCATCAGAGCTTAACAGGCTTCGTGTCAAAAAAAAGAAACTGGAAGCATCTCTTACTCTAGCCAATAAACAGTGCAGATCCTTGGAAAAGGAAAACTCTGTCTTAAGGAGAAATTCTTCTGTAGAAACTAATTCTCATGGATTGCAATACACGAAGGATCCTCCAGAAGAAGTTTGTGTCAAGAAAGGTTTACATAACTTGCAATCTTCTCATATGGCTATGAAGTTAAAACAGGTGCCGTTTGTTGCTTCTCCTCCACGAACCTGTACTTTCTGTGGGAAAAAGAATCACTATGTTATCCATTGTTTTGCCAGGAGGAAACAAATTTCTAAACTTCATAATTTGCTTCTTTCCACTGTCAATGGAACAAATAGTCAGTTGACTACTGCAGTGAATCGCATGCCCACAGAAAACCATAAGTCTTATAAATATGATCTCTTTCCTAGAAATCATCACAGAGTTCAAATGCGTTCTAGTGTTATAAATTCTTGTGCTGCCGATGAAAGCATTCCCTATGTTTATAAGACTGGTTCTGGTAAATCTAAGTCTAGAAAATGGATTCCTATCTATTCTGATCCTCTTGAGCTAGTTGCAGAGGTCCTAGATTTAGTCCTCAGAAAAAACCTTCTGACGGGTATGTTAAACACACCATGTCTTACTCTTCTGGGATGAAAGACAACCAAAGAAAGGCGAAACTGTCAGATGATATATACAACTCCTTTCTCGATGATCATAGTGGGATTGAATTCCACTCTACCACCTGACTTCAGGTATTCTTTTCCTTGTTTCTAACTTGAGAGGTGCAAGGAAATTTATTGAGAAATGCTCAAGTATGTTGTATATTATTTCAGTTTCGGTTTCTGTGCGAGTTTTTGTGCTGACAGTCCACAAACGTCCGTGTCCTCCTCTTGAGAGTTCTTAGGGTTTCCAAAAACAAGAGTTTACTTCTCTTGTTTACATACACATATATATTACTCTATATTGTGTCTCTCCGTCCCTACCAAAAAATTATATGGAGAACTCTGCAAAATCTCAAGAGATTGTGCATCTTGATATGGAGGAAGACGCTCAAGGACGTGAGTCAATTCAAGAGCTGGTTCTAAAGAAGATGCTTGAAAGAAAGGATCACAACTCCTGGATTAATGATTCTATCAAGGATTTGATTCGTGTTCAGAATGATTCAAAGGTCGAGTTTGAAAATCTTCAACTGCAAATAAACCAACTCTTGGATGGTGATGCCAGAATCCTTGTTAATCAGAATATTCTGATACGGAATCAAAAGAAGCTCATCATGGACTGCACCAAGGCTAGACAGCTTGCTCGGGTTGTTGATCGCAAAGTTAGTGTTCTAACTCACGAACATGGTGTGTCCACGGTCAAGAGAATAAAGGAAATCATTGATACCTTCTTTGGTGGATTCATTGAAAGATATGAGGTTCTCAACAAACTTTGATTTTATCCTTTATTTCCTAGTAAATCTTCTATTTTCTCGTTTTTATTAGAAGAATAACTAGAGTTTGGAATATCCATTATTGTGATTTCACATAGCTATGTCCAACGTTTTCATCTTCATGTTTTTAGATTTATTGGTTTCAATTCTGAATTTGTTTGGAAGATGAATTTTGCAGTATTAATCTTATGGTTTTATATGTTGCAATATTGTTATGGGATTTGTGTGTTTACGTCCGCGATCTTGACTATCCCATATCTTGTCAAAAGTAAAGTCTTTCGAATGTCGATATTCATGTATTGATAAAAGAATGAATAGACTTTTGACAAATACAAAAGTTAAGCCTATATTGTCAATTATTGATGGAAGATAGGTTAAAATCTTTTGTTTGCAAGGATTATGTCTATTGAATGTCGTTATGCGAATAGTGATGGAAAATAGAATGAATCCTTGTGTATTTCGAAGTAATTGATCTTCCCCGATCCATATTTTATGTATTACTGCGAGGCTCCATGAAGTGTCTTATGTTGAGCATTATACAACCAAGTTGATCATTTTTGATTAGCTATGTTGTTGTTCCATGAGGTACTTTATGTCGAGCATATTCAACTAAATTAATCATCTTGTTTGGTTATTTAGTTGTTTCTCCATAAGTTTTCTTATGTCGAGCACGACCAATTAAATTGATTACTTTTGTCATTAGTTTGATTGTGTATTTCGATTAGATTAATTATGGGTTCTCTTGTAATTAATCTAATTGTATATTTTGAGTCTCCATAAGTTCACTTATGTTGAGCATTTGTCGATTAAATTAATCATGGGTTCTTTTGTGGTTAGTTTAATTGAATATTTTGGATTCAAATTCATACTTGTATGTGATTTGTTATGTCCAAAGAAATCCTTTTTTTCCTTCGAAATTAAGGTCGCTCTTGTTGTTCTCTCGGGAATGGCATTTTATGGGGGAGAGTTCTTTTCAACTTGCGCTTAATTGCCAAATCTTTGTGGGGAGTGCGGCTGTGGAATATTGTAGGGGTTATCTTGTATCTTTAAACTCCTTGATGAATGCATTTAGCTTCGGATTTATGATTGCATCTAAACAGGATGATATACTTTTGCTTTCTTTTGATCAAGAAATGTCTCTTTCGAAAATTTCATTAGGATCCCGTTCTTGTACCTTTACCAATTTTATTGACAAAAAGGGGGAGAATTAATATGTAGTTCACACTACAAATACATATGGTTTTCGGATCATTATGTAAGGGGGAGTGGTTTCCATGTGAGATGGAGTATTGACTAAGGGGGAGTGATACGTATCACCATAGTATTGTTGTTGAAGTTGTGATACAATTGGACTTTGACGTTGTGTAATGATACTATGACACTGTATAACAATGATTGAGAACTATTGTTTTCTTGTTGTTATAGCTACGAATTTTCAACAACGATGATGCTAAACTTACAACCTTTGGGATCATTGGAGTACTTGGAAGTGACGAAGATTTTGAGTAATGTTGAAGATTAGGCATGTGGAATAGGAGCTACAAAAGTTTATTTATTTTTTTATATTCCATATGTATTAATAGTTTTGTCACTAAAATTGACAAAGGGGGAGATTCTTAGAGCATTGCTCGGTCGAACTCGCATGCGTTTCCATCTCAAGCATGTTTGTCAATGTTAGTGATCAAAACTATAAGTCTTGATTTCTAGCCTACATAGCTAAAGGTCTCGGACTAGGATAGAAAGTGTAGTTGAGCTCAAGACTCCATGGCAATCATCATACAAGACGAAGGACTACTCAAGGAACTGGTGGATCATCATCGACTAAAAGGTATGTGGAGACTTGAACTTATCTGTCACTCAAAAGTCTATCTATTCTATCTCCTACTCTTGAGACAAAAGTCGTGCTGATGTATAGACTTTCACTATACACATTTTCTATTTCGAGCCGAGTTTAACTCGCCTATCTATTTATCGAAATATGTGTTGGTAAGCTTTCGCTTTAGCCAAATTCATCTTTACCTAGTGACGAATGTCATGTTATGTTTCAATCAATCTGAAAATTGCTCTGACGAAAAAATGTCTGTGAATAACGGCTATATAATGTCCTCTGAGAATGTTTCAATGATTGAAATGAGAGTTGAGATTACATAACCATTGGGAGGATATAAGCATTGTTGTGGAAACACATATATGTATAAGTCCTTATTCCTCGAACTATGTTGATCAAGAAAACGGAATGTGGCGTGAGCCAAGTCCGCGAACTCAGTCCGCGAACTGGCGGAAGTTCTCGACCCGAGAATTTCTGCTGGAGTTTGTGAACTCCTTCCGTGAGCTTGAGTCCGCGAACTTGAGCAGGTTATATCTAAAATCGGTTTTTCTTGAACTCATGTTTATTTAAACTAAGGAATGCTTTTGCAAACCGTGACTCTAAAGTTCATGAACCAATTCAAGTGAATCAAACCGTTTTTGCTTCGATTGTGTCTTGTGTAGTTACATAAGATCTAAACAATTGAACAACTCTCTAACTAGTTCATTTGAGTCATTTGAAGTAGTTATGGTGAAGAAGAATATGGTGGATATGAAAGTGATCATATGGCTAACCATTTGGTTAACTATTGTTGAACCAACAAATGTTAATGTTTGGGAACGGTTCGTAAACCCAAAATTGGACATTTCATTTTTGTGTAACAAGCTAAGTTTTCGATCCAACGGTTGAGAAGTATTAGCTTGAATCTAATCAGGTTTTCATCTAACGGTGAATATTGAATGCTTTGTTACCAAGCTAACATTGGTTGCAAACCCTGATTTGAAAGACTATATAAAGGAGAACTCTAGTAACTGAGAAACCTAATCCCCACACCTTACGTGTGATACTAGTTGCATAGCTAGAGTCGACTCTCCTTTAACCTTTGGTTTCTTCTTCTAAAACCAGGTTAACGACTTAAAGACTTCATTGGGATTGTGAAGCTAGACCGATACAACTTTTCTTGTAGTTGTGTGATATGATCTTGCATCTTATATTGTTACGAGTACGATTGTAATAATTGGATCGAGATTTATATCTCCGATAGGCAAGATAGAAAAGTAATCACAAACACTTCGTCTCATCGTTTGTGATTCCACAATATATTTTTTCGCTGCGTCGATTAAGTTATTGTGAGGTGATTGATAATACTAGGTTGTTCTTCGGGAATATAAGTCAGGTTTATCAATTGGTTCCTATTCACCTTGATTTATCAAAAGACGGAAAAAAACTCATAGGTATATTCGTGGGAGACGGATTTATCTATCACCATAGACTTTTCTGTGTGATACAGATTTGTTTATTAAAGTCTTCGACTTTAGATCGTAGCAACTCTTAGTTGTGGGTGAGATCATCTAAGGGAATCAAGTACGTAGCATCCTGCTGGGATCAGAGGTGTAGGAGCATAACTGTACCTTGGATCAGTGTGAGATTGATTGGGGTTCAACTACAGTCCAGACCGAAGTTAGTTTGGAGTAAGCTAGTATCTGTAGCGGCTTAATACAGTGTATGTTCAATCTGGACTAGGTCCCGGGGTTTTTCTGCATTTGCGGTTTTTTCGTTAACAAAATTCTGGTGTCTGTGTTATTTCTTTTTCGCATTATATTTTGTTATATAATTGAAATATCACAGGTTTTGCGTTGTTCAATCAATTAGAATATCCGACCTTTTGGTTGTTGATTTGAATTGATTGACACTTGGATATTGGTCTTTGGTACCATCCAAGTTATCTCTCTAGTATTTGATAAAGACTCGCAGATTTCTATTTGCTTGGGTATATATCAAATCGAGAGATTGAGATATAAACCCTTTGATATACTTTTTATCTAGATTGAGTCTGACTGTCTAGTTGTTTCTCTAGAAAGTATATTGAAGTTTGTCCATACAGATTGCTAAGCGAAATATTGGGCGAGGTTGTTGTACCCCCATTTTTTCACATACAATATCCCTTGTTCGTCATGACTGATCAATGTATGAAGCAGCGACATTTTAATGTTGTTTGCAAGTGCCTGAACCTACAAGGTTTGCTGAAGTATAAAGGCTTTAGCATGTTCTGTTTGAAGTTTAAGTTGGGTGATGCTAGTCTTATGGTCTTAAAAGATATCACACTGTTTGTTGGTGTATTTGCTTTGGTTATTTGTGTTAGAGCATAACTCGGTTGAACCCTATACAAACATGTACAATCCATCCACTTTAATCATGTTTTCAGAGAAATCAATTTCTCTGTTGATTTTTTTTGCAAAGAAGAGGGTATATCTTAGCAAGGGACAAGTACTCAAATTTGATGTCAGACCAACTAATATGCATAGGATGGAATTCCCAATTACAGTTTACTATAGGTTTTCCTGATGGATTGTCTAAGACATATTGTCTTGGGGTCATTTGTTTATTATCTTTACTGCCCTAGACATGTTGTCTGCTTTGGATATACTTTTTGTTTTTATGATTTTCACAGATTCTGTATTTTTTCTGTAATTTTCTGCTATTAATAAAAGTTTTATTTTTGGTTAAAAAAAAATCTACACGATCGGAGCCGATCTAAGTTTATCGCATATATCATCGTTTCAAATTTGGTTCTGTGTACTATGTCCACAACTCCACTGCAATATGATTTTGTGTCTTGTGTTATTTTGTTTTTCCGCATTATATTGTTTATCTATAATAAAAATATCACAAGTAGTACGTTAAACAACCCAGACAGTTTTTGAGCTTATACTGTATAAAACCTACATGACTTGTTCTTGTGAATTCGTGTCTTGAAATATTGATTACACGACTTACTCTTGTTGGAATTCGTTTCATGTATAGCTCGGGTACATACTAGGTTGTTATTGGATATTGATTTTTGAGATCGTCTAAGAAACACTTTTTACAATCAGGTACAAGGATCTTTCTATTGATTTATACTTATTGATTATAATAAGTAATTTTTCATACATGTTCACGAACGAAAAAGTTGATTGTATAGTTTGTACCTCTCCTTTCCAAATACAACTCACATGACTTTGTCAATGGGTTATACCAAACAAGTCGGAATCAAAGCTCCTTGATTAACACTAATTAATTTATTTTTTATTTAATTAAATATAAATTGAATCAAGATCGGACACAAAAATAAATCAAAATGAAATATCCAAATTGAAACATGACCAAACACAAAAATTAAATCAAAATCAACTATCCAAATAAAATTAATATCAAACATAAAAAAATTAAATGAAGACCAAATTAAACACAAAAATCAAATACAAATTAAAATTAATACCAAATTGAAACCAACATCAATTTGGATGTTTGATCTTGACTCAGTTTGGATGCTTGGTCTGGATTTAGTTTTTATGTTTGTTCTTGAGTCAGTTTGATGTTTTGTGTAGATTGAATTATTATATTTGATCTTAACTCAATTTAGATATTTCATCAGGCTTTGAACTTATAAATTAAGACTTGTCTGGTCCAAGTCACACTATAAACTGGAAAATGGAAAAATAAGAGGTGGAAAAAGGAATGGTGCCAATCGTCAAGTGGCTTGGCAGTCGCCATGCTCCCTTCCATTGTGGAGGTAGGGATTCGAACCCTAGAATTACTAAAATCTACTCTAATTTAAGTTAAGGAAAATAAGTTAAGGAATTTGGATGTAGTCTAGCGACTAACATCACCAAAATTAAAACTCTTCAAATCTTTCTATGAGATCTCATTCAACGATAATACAAGTTAGGGACCTTTTTTCTTTTTCTTTTTCTTGTAAGTTGTTGTTATCTTCCCCTAGTTCGCGATCATTGAACCACCATCTGCAATTCTGCATTTAGTCAACTTTTCAACATTCGTCCACGATAACAATTGGAAAATCGACTAGGAGTCTAGAACGAACTTAACGGATATTGAGTTTTTATTTAGTTGGTTAGAAAACAAGATTCACAATCGTCTAGCTGATTATAGTGTTCTTAATCATTTCGATGTCTCCAGGACATTCTTTATTCCACTGCCTTGGTAAGAATAACCCCGCACTGGCAGCCTGCGACGCAACCCCGAGACTGTTCATACATTCGGGAAAATTAAGCGCATGCCCAAAATAAATAATATTCTCATTGTCAGGCCCACAATTAATTTTAGGTACCGTGACACCCATAATTATATGAAATTATTAAAAATGTCTGCATGACGGATTATGCATCCGCATGACGGGTTATGCATCAGGGGTATAATTGGCAACGCAACTTTGATATAACATATCTAAAAATCCGCGCCTTGGAATTTTACAAATTTTCTATCGTTGGAAATCTTTTTAAGAGAACTACTCAACGAGTACAAACAACAATATCAAATTTTTGTTTTTCAAGAAAAAATCGGAGGTGATCATCATTTTAGGCAAAATTTCGTAAACTGACTTCATAATCATTATGCAGCCAACAAAAACGATGCATGACACGTTATGCAGACGCATAACGAATTATGCAACCATTTTCTCGACTGCATAACAAGTTATGTAACAATTATGCGTACATAAAAAAACTGATGCATAATGCAGTACGCATCCATATTTACGGATGCACATTAAGTTATGCATCTATTTTCTCGATGCATAAAAGATTGTGCAACAATTTTCTCGATGCATAATGCATTATGCAGTCATATTTTCGGATGCATAACAAGTTATGCATCCATTTTCACAACCGCATAACATGTTATGTAGATATTATTGTGGGTGCATGACAAGTTATGCAGCCTTATTTTTTGTTGGTTTCAATACTAAGAAAAAAGTAGTTTCATAGCGTGTTATGCAACTGTTTTCTGGACTGCATAACAAGTTACGCAAAACAAAAAAAACCCCACAGAACGTGTTATGCAACCATTTTCGGGACTGCATAACAAGTTATGCAACAAATTTTGTAGATGCATAACAGGTTACACAACCATTTTTTCACGTAGCTTCCCAACCAACAACGCCAACTCCTCAAACTCAGCTTATCCAACCATCCTCCATCCGTAGCTTATCAATCCACTACTACAGGCTTTCTAAATCCAGACCATCTGAAGCCACTACTCCACCTTCAAACACCCATTATGTACACACCCATTGTAAACCAACAACAACAACATTTGAGAAAGAGAAACATTTGAGAAGGAGAACTACTAGAAATTAGAAAATCTGAATCCCAGTTAACCTGTCCACAATCTAATCCTACTTTTTAGTCAAGTATTTTATAAAAAGAAAGACTGAGATAAAACGGTAAATGATATGGAGTTATGATTGTTCAAGGCAAATGTTTTGCCAAAAGCGACAAATATTGTGCGAATATAGAAATCGCAAACCAATCATAGGTCACCAGTGGAATACTATACAATATACAAGTAGACTTAGAAGGCGTACGATTTAACTTCGATAAGATATAGGTTGGATACTTCCCAGTATGTCAAAACTAGATTGGCATCTGAAATTCCCTAAACCGTAAGTGAGAGAAAATTAACAAATTTATTTAGTACAACTGAAACTGTCAACTTCATGCTACATTTAGTGGCTCATGAGCATCATGGCCTTATAAACCTCATTTTTCTCGTGTTGTATTCTAAGTTATTATAAAAATACTTCGGAAAAGTGCAAGGAAGATTCTATTTGTAATTAATCACCTAATTGAACCTAAATCTACTATACAGAACAGTAAATTAACTATACAGAACATTAAATCCCTGAATTGAACACAAATCTATACTAGAAAAAACTAAAATGTGATTGAGTAAAAGAAAAGAATGTAGAACTAGTAAAGATAGAAAGATGGTAGGACATGGACTGATTGCACCATACGGACCTGTTCAATCTTGTTCCATCGCGGCTCAAAGTCCCACCAACATATTAGTACCGATTCCTCCCACAAAGAAGTAAAGCGGAAGCATCTAGTTAGGGTTTTTTCAAACTAAAAACCAATCCAATGAAAATTATCAGTGACCCATGAATTTTATATGATTGAGAAACCCTTCACTGTCAGAAGAGTGTATTATCAGTACTTCATTGTTGCTCCTTCAAAATTTCTTCAATTAATCAGAATCGAGATGCGGAACATCGAAGTCGAATCAAAACCTAACGAATAATGAAAGTCGAATTAAACGAAAAAGAGAAAAGTTGAAAACAGCAATCAAGAGTTGAAATCGATGGAACCCAGAGAAAATCAGTCACTTGAAAAACATCAACAATTTCTCTTCTCGCATCACTCTGTCTCTAAAAGAAAAGGGAAGTTCGGCCACAAAAATAAAAAAACATCTCAGACAAAACACAATACCAAAAAAAATGGGCCTCTCCATAATATTCTCTTCAAATTTGGGATCGCGCGTGAAGTTTCACGCCGGTACGTTTTATAGGAGAAAAAAATGAAAAATGGGTTTGGTGGTAGTTTTCACTCTCTTCCCATAATATCGAAGCCGGGCCCAAACGGTAAAGCCCAAGATGTAACTACTGGATAGTCTGGATTTTACCTTTTGCTTTCCGGTGGGTTCTGCTATAAACGAGTCCAATTTTTTTGCACACTTTTTTTTTTTTTTTTTGAAGAGTGTGCACCAAACAATGAACGCGAGTATCTGTCATTTGTATTTTGAAAAATTCTAAGTATGTATATAAATTTATCGAAAAGGTCAGCAGCTAGTAATCCATATGATGAATCAGAATCATTTTAGATGTAACTTATTGCTTATTTAGGAAGCAGTCAGTAGACTCGGTACTAACTACTAAGTCACCTTCTGTAGGATCGCTGAAATTTGTTTACTTAAATGCCGTGATGATGCCCACTTCAAAACGAGACATTTTCTTTTTATTTCTTTTGATAATTGAAGTGCCTCGTTACCATTTCAACGTGCTAAATCAAAGTCAGATACATTACATCGTCTAAGCTACTTGGTGCTTGATCAACTCTTCATTTGCAAACTTCTTTAATTTACACGATCCATATATATATATGTTTGTCACCTCTATCCAGAATTCACACAAAAACTAGAATCTCTTTAATCAACACTAGTATAATAATGTTTCTACAACTCTTATTGTTGTTGCAGCTCTCAGGGATAATCCTAACATCATCAACAACCCCATTGCCGCATGCTAAGCCTGGTTGCCAAGCCGAATGTGGTGATGTCCGAATTCCATACCCGTTTGGTATAGGTCCCAGCGAGAATGGGTGCTCCTTTGCCGGAGACGGAACACAGCTCTACAACGTCACATGCGATACATCTTTCTACCCTCCAAGACCGTTCTTATGGCTTGGTACAACAATATCTACAGGTAAATCTAATATGATAGAATTGATAAGTATATCAGACAGCGAAGTACGTGTAAAAAACGTACTAGCTACCATCTGTTATCAATATAAAACCGGTAATGTTACTTCGGATGAATCATTAAAGTTTATGAGTACGAGAAATACCCCATTCACCGTTTCATCAACCAAGAACAAATTATTCGGAATCGGTTGTTATTCCATGGCGTTTGTTTTAGAGCCAAATCTTAACGTCACTACAGATTGCATCACATCTTGTAAAACCAGGGAAAGTATAATAGATGGGTCTTGTTCTGGAAGTGGGTGTTGTCAAGTATCATTACCTAAAGGTATCAAGAGGTTTATAAACATTGTTGATTCTTTGGACCCAAAATCAAAGACTATATCATTTAGTCCTTGTAGTTACGCATTCATAGGCGAGTCTGATAACTACACATTTAGTGCGCCTGATATAGGTGGTAAAAGATTTCGTACCAAAGGGAAAGATGTGCCGGTTGTGCTTGATTGGGCTATCGGTAATAAGACTTGTGAAGAAGCTCAAACCGATTTGTCTACATTCGCATGCAAAAAGAATAGTTATTGTAGCAATTCAGAACAGGTTCCTGGATATCTTTGCACTTGTAACCCAGGTTTCGTGGGGAATCCTTATCTAACTGGATGCCAAGGTTTGACTGGGTAAACTAAATTTTATTGCTTTTAAGTGTGTGAAATATTTTGTTGAGTTTTGAATCCACTGTATAAGTGGAAGAATTTCTTAAATAAAAATCTCCTGAAAAACAATCTGTCCAACAAATGGTCATATATGCTTTTTGTTTTTTTAATAAACTTGATCGTATATGTGCACTATAATGCAACCGCTTTATGGGTGAAATATATTGGCGAGTTTTAGTTCAATTATACTCCGCTTTATGGAGTATATATGAGTCAGGACTTAATGGTATGTATTAGATACTACAATCTAACAATTACAACCTTTTTATTATTCGGTTTGACTGAAATCACCTCATTTATTCGGATCCGATTCAATATGCTTTCTTTTTAATCAGATCGGATTCATCTGACTCAAAAATATGGGACCCAGTGACCTGGTCCCATAAGTCATGTGCATTTTTTATTTCATGGCTATCGGGTCCAAATCAGGAATTAGGTTTGGGTCAGGTCGCGAGTTAGATCTGAGTCAAACTAAAAAACAAACTTTCTACCATCTGTCAGAGGCCGAGTCAGCTCCAAACACCGAGTCAGCAAAAAACAAACACGCAAACGATCCGAATTAGGGATTATGTCTAAGTTAGGTCACGAGTTATATCTGAATCAAACTAAAAAACAAACGGTCTAACATCTATCATGGGCCGAGTCAGCCAAAAAGCAAACACCCTCTTAGAGTCTTAGTCCCTTAATATAAAGATCACCTAGAAAAATACATGCTTCAAAAAACAACAAAAAAAAAAACCTAAAAAAATAGAACACACAAAAGACACTCCGGATACACAAACCATGTCCCAACTTACACATAAAAACACTCCAAACGAACAAATCCCACAGACTGGACAAGAAAACATATCCCAACAATAGGCCAAAGACAAGGCACCACCTATTTCAGATAAACACCAAATAGATCTTGTTAGATGATATAAGTGTAAACTTAGTGTTAGTTTTTTTATATTTTCTTTGTGTTTTCTTTGTCCTTTAGTGGTTCACTATCTCCTATAAATAGTGGAACCCTAGCCCTTCTTTTGTAACCCTTCACACACTTCTCAATACAACTGTGTTTGGTTCCTACATGGTTTCAGTTATTACACATTAACTTCGATCCTCATCTCTTTCTTTCTCTTGACGGCTACAAGAACAACACTTATTACTCATCTCTTCAGTTGAAATTTCTTGATTTCTCCTGCAAATCTATTAATCTCTATGACTACTCCAACTTCTATACTCAGAGATCTGATTCAAGCCTTACAACAACAAAATTAATAACTCTTCTACAACCACTTTCAATTTTACTCTACCATTTCAAGATATCTCAAACTTTGTGTCCTTCAAGCTAGATAACACAAATTATTTTCTCTGGAAACATCAATTTAAGACCATTTTTACCAGTACTAATCTTCTAAGGTTTGAAAATGGATCTTATGCTTGTCCCGCTCCTCTGATTCGTGAAAATGATGCTATGGTTCCAAATCCAGAGTATCTCTAATGGATTTCGATGGATGGCTTTGTTCTATCATGTCTCAATGCAACTTTTATCAGATCTGTTTTTACTGGTACTCTTGGATTAACAACTTCGAATAAAGTATGGGATTATTCGAAATTGGAGTTCAATGATCAGTTTGTAGCTCGTAAGCCTCTTCTGCACCATCAGCTGTATTCTATTAAACATGGTAATACTCCTATCTCAGAGTTTTTAAGTTATGTCAAGGAAATTGTATATAATCTAGCCGCTATTAATGATAAAGCTTCATATGAAGATGTAGTTTTACATGTTCTAAATGGTTTGAACCCTGATTTTGATAACTTTGTTGTTACTTCTCAACATCGTGAAATTTCTTACAAGTTTAATGAGCTAAGATCTAAGTTACTTCATCATGAACAATGGTTACAGAGTAAGTCTCAGGATTTTTCTGTTATCCTTGACTCTAAGAATGCCCCCTCTGCTTTTTACTCTAAGAAGACCTCTTCTACTTTTCGAAATTCCTCAGGTGGTAATATAAATCAACAGTTCAATGCTGGGGGTTCGGGTGGTAATAAAAATCAACACTCAGGTGCAGGTGATAGAAATCAATAGTTCAATGCTGGGGGTTCGGTGGTAATAGAAATCAACAATGGTCTCAACATTCAAGTCCATCACAAAACAACGGTGAATATGGTTCACACAAATCTCAACATCCACCTCCTCAACCACGAGTAACACTGGTTATGTAGACAATTTCACTAAAACTGATTTTTCTGGTATTGATTGTCAAATCTGCAAACAAAGGGGTCACACTGCAAATAGGTGCAGGTTTAGATATACACCTAACACTCCAAAACCTACACCACCTCAATCCTTCCACACAGAAACACCACCTCAGTCTTTTTATACTGATTCACCACCTCAAAACTTTTCTACAGAATCACCACCTCAAGCATTTTACACATGCTCTCTAAGTTCAGCTTCTTATGCACCCTGTGATGGTGATGAGTCTATGGATATGACTCAATGGATTCCAGATTCTGCTGCTTCAGCTCATATGACTGACAATCCAACTCTTCCATATGATGTTGTACCATACACTGGTTTTGCACATGTCATGGTTGGAAATGGTAAATTTATCAAGATTACTCATGTTGATGCTTCTACAATTTCCACACTACATGCTGATTTTGTGTTGAACAATGTGTTCTTGGTTCCTTCGTTGTGCAAAAACCTTATTTGTGTTGCTCAGTTCACCAAAGATAACCATGTGTCACTTGAGATGTTTGATTGGGGATACAATGTCAAGAATCTCAAAACAAATGAAGTGGTGGAAGAAGGACCAGTTTGTCATAATCTCTATCCTATACAACCTGCTCCTGTGGTGGCTTTTACTTCTACTATAACTGATCCTTCAATTTGGCACAAAAGGCTTGGTCACCCAACCAACAAAATCTTGAGTAAGCTGCACAACTCCACTGCCATTAAACTCTCTTCATCTTCTATTGCAAATTTTTTTCATGAGTGTCAGTTGGGATAACATCATAATTGACATTCTCTCCTTCTACAAGAGTCACCACCTCTCCATTACAACTTATTCATTGTGATATATGGGGGCCTGCACCTGTTCAGTCTATTGATGGTTTTAGGTACTACATATTATTTGTTGATGATTAAAGTAGATATCATTGGATTTATCCCTTGACTGCTAGAACCGACAGTTTAAAAGGTTTTCAACACTTCAAAGTCACAAATGAGAATCTCTTGAACTTTTATTATTTTTTTCAATGTGATGGTGCTCTTGAACTCATCAAATGGCCTTTTAAAGCTTTTATTGACTCTTGTGGCATCACTATCAGAATTTCATGTCCTCATACTCAAGCTCAGAATGGCCTTGCTGAGAGGAAGCATAGAAACATCACTGAGATGGGAAATACTCTGGCATTTCAAGCTTCTTTGCCTAAACATTTTTAGTTTGATTCCTTTTTAGCAGCTACCTTTCTTATAAATATAACTTCTAGTAAACTTCTTCATTATATTAGTCCATTTCAGGTTCTTTTTGACACCTTACCTAACTATAGTTTCCTCAAGGTGTTTGGACGTAGCTGCTATCCAAACTTGTCTGATTATAAGACTGACAAACTGAGTCCTAAGTCTACTAAGTGTGTGTTTCTTGGCTACAACCCTCTCTACAAAGGATATAAGTGCTTTGACCCTCTTACTAAAAAGACATTTGTCTCCAGAAATGTCACTTTTGATGAGATAAATTTTCCCTTTGCTGATGATACTCTTGTGCCTTCTTCTCCTTCTGATTATGAACTTGTAACTTTACAAATTGGAAATTGCTTTGGCCCTCAAATGCAAAACTCTTCTCTTCCTGGTGATAATCCTACTATTGTTCCTCCCACACACACACAACTTCCAGTCAGAACTATTAATACTAGATTGTCTAGAGGAATATCTAAGCCAAAACAACTTCCTCTTGACTTTTTTGCTCATACATCTAGTGTTCTCGCTTTACCAATTTCTATTCAATCTATGCTTACATCTGAAGCAGAGCCTAAATCTTATAAAGAAGCTTCAAAGAATCCAAAATGGATTGTAGCAATGAGAAATGAGAACACAGCTCTCAAGGACAATGAAACATGGGTTTTAGAACCATTTGTAGAGGGAATGAATGTTCACAAGTGGGTCTATAAAATCAAATACAAAGCTAGGTTATTTGCACAGGGACATAGTCAACAAGATGGTGTTGATTTCTCAGAGACCTTCCTGTTGTGAGGACTACTACTATTAGGTGTGTGTTGACCATTGCAGCAACACATGGATGGGATATTGGGCAGTTGGATGTATCCAATGCCTTATTTCATGGTTTTCTAAAAGAAGATGTTTATATGACCCAGCCTAAAGGTTTTTTTGATGAACAAAGACCTGACTATGTTTATCATCTTAAGAAATCTCTTTATGGCCTCAAACAAGATCCTAGAGCTTAGTTTGAGAGATTTAGTCTCTTTCTTGACACTCATGGATTTCATAGGCCATTCAGTGATCACTCATTGTTCTCTTATACATTTGGTGACCAGCAGATACTTCTTCAATTATATGTAGATGAAATAATTCTCATTGGTTTTTTTTCAAAATTATTGGTCTGTTTTGAGCAAGGAATTTTGTATGAATGAACTGGGTCCTGTACATTATTTTCTTGGCATTGAATGTACCAGGTCTTTTACTTTGATTCTTCTTACACGGAAGAAGTATGCTCTACCATTGTTGGAAAAAATCTGATATGCTGACTTGTAGCTCTGCAAGTACTCATGTTGTTGTAGGACCAAAACTCTCTATATATAATGGTGATCTTCTTGATGATGCTGGATTCTGCAGAAGTCTAGTTGGAGAGCTACAATATCTCACACTTACTTGGTCCGGCTTGTATTTCTCAGTCAACTATGTATCTCAGTTTATGCATGCACCCACTACTTCTCACCTGCAACTAGTAAAGAGGATTTTAAGATATGTCAAGGGTAGCATTAGCTCTGGTGTTACTCTCTCTGCTGGACCCTGTGATATCCTTACAACACACTTTGATTCTGATTAGGCAGGATGCCCTGACACTAGGAAATCCATTAGTGGTACTGTATTTACTTGGGAAATTCTCTTATTTCTTGGTCCTCCAAAAAGCAGCCAACTATCTCTCGTTCCAGTACTGAGGTAGAGTATAAGTCATTAATAGTCACCAGTGCAGATCTTCATTGAATTTCATACTTACTTAACGAGTTGGGTTTCTCTTTATCTAAACCTTCCACTCTTTACTGCGATAATATTGGAGCAAACATCTTAGCTACAAATCCTTTTTTTCATTCTCGTACCAAGCATGTGGAGATTGTCTATCACTGCATTGGAGAACTAGTTAAAGATGGTTTTTTGAAGTTAGCTTACGTTCCATCTCGACATCAATTAGTTGATATGTTTATTAAAGGATTTGGATTTGTTATGTTTAATTCGTGTATCTGCAAGTTAATGCACTTTGTTGAGACATTAGCTTGAGGGAGAGTGTTAGATGGTATAAGTGTAAACTTAATGTTAGTTTTCTTTATATTTGCTTTGTGTTTGCTCTATCCCCTAGTGGTTTACTATGTCCTATAAATAGTGGAATCCTATCCTTTTTTGTGACCCTTCGCACACTTCTCAATAGAACTGTGTTTGGTTCCTGCATATCTCAAACTTTAGGGAGGAGAATATCCCACCCACATGTGCAGTTATGCACTTAATCTTGGTAGAAAAATAATGTTTATTTAAGAAAATGAGAATTCACGTCGATGGTACTCCTTTCCAATGTCTTGAGAATCCCCGTAGGATTAGGTACTTGTCCGTTAGCTTTCTCATATACTATAGACCATTTGACCAAACTTGTACCATCATTTTTTGGAGTAATATCAAGTTCGAAATCAAAACTCTTAAAATATTTCAAGAGGTCTCCTTCCACAACACTACAAGTTAGTGACCTATTTCTTTTCTCAATTGTTGTTATCTTCCCCTTATTCACGACCATTGAACCACTATCCGCACGAAGATAACTCCTCGAAATTAGCCGAATGATCAATACTAACTATCATCTGGATCCTTATGAAGTCTAAATTGTGTGTAACTAGTGTATCATCAACACTAAATTCTTGCCTGGTATAAATTCCACACAACGGAAGTGCCCAAACCAAATTCGCCGTCTCCAATGATTTTGAGGCTCTGGTTGTGGTAGATGGTTAGGGAGTTGGGATGCACCATGGTAGAACATATGATAAAATTTATCTGCCCAACACTTCACTTCATTTACAACCTCAAGTTTCTGTTTCTCATCCATTATGTGCAGAAATAGCAGCTCAATAATAATCAGCAATTGATATGAAAATGTGCAAGGATCTATATCCCAAGTGGTTCAATTAATTAACATGGAATCTACAAATCGGGATGCAGTCCAAGTTACTCCCTGGTCGCATCCTCATGTATCAGATGAAATTATAATACAAATGGCAAAAGACTACTAGTTCCTACAGTAAGCTCAAATTTGACACTTCTTTCAAATTAGCTATTACAGATTTTGGAATGGGAGTGATCTTGAGGCGTTTTGCAGGGCAATATAATGAAGTTAGATACTGCAGAGGGAAAGTCGCAGATCCATAGAAAGCAGAAGCAAAAGCTCTTCTGGAGGCAAAACTTTGGACTAAACAAAAAGGAATAAGCTACCGGGCATCTGGAAGGAGACTGTGCCAATGTTGTTTATGCCGTGAATAACAACTTAGGTTCAACAAACTGGACAAATAGGATTTTCTTAGCATTTTATCTTCTTTGGTAGTTGGATTGTAGCGGATTCCCTGGCCAATATAACATGAACCTGAATGTTGATAAGGATTGGTAAAATAATCTGCACCCATGGGTGCTCTGATGTATCCAGGAGGATGAACCTTTGTAATTCACTCATTTGAATAAATTATTTTCTTATTAAAAAAAAAAACTGTCAGTTTCGCTCCTAATGTTGTCAATTTGATTGCAAATAGTTTGTGTGAATATTACATAACAACACTGATGATACACGTCGTTTCAAGTTCTAAAAATTCAAAGGAGATTACTATTGACTCAGACGTTATTCCCAGAGATGTTGTTCTTATTTTATTTGATGTTGTGCCATTGGACCTCACTAATGATTCAAGGTTGATAAGCCTTGGGGGGATTCCATTACAAGGATTTAGGGATATACAACGATTACAGTAGAGAAAATTGTTTAAAACAGTGAAAAATTAGTGATAAGACGGATGCATAGAGAGTTTCACCGAAAAATTAATTAGTGTTTACAAACGAGTACCAAAAACATGCATGCATCAATCCACAATAAAAAAAATGGAAACATAATTGATGATAAAATAAATTATTAGAAGCTGGACACTAAATCGGTCGAAACTTGCAGTCTGATCAATCTCCCATATCAAGATTTAAGATGAAAGTTATGCACTAAGCAACATATGAACCTAGATTTACGGTTAAGAATTCCTAGCCGATGTTAAGAAAATTTCCTTGTTTTCTGTAGATACAGAACATTTAACGGCTATAAAAGTCCTAACCGTGATAGCTAATTTACGGTTGGGAGTTCTTTGAGTCCCAACCGTTGCTACACATTTACGGTTAGGTCGAAAAGAACTCCTAGCCATAATCCTCCCAGAACAAGTTTTTCTAAACCCTAAATTCTTCAATTTTACCTGTTAAACCAATTTAAAGGTAAAATAAATAGTGGGTTTTTGAATTCTTAGCATTTCGAAGGATTTAATGATGTTTGGACAGATTCATTCGCTGAATCTTCAATCTTCAATTTGTGGTTCAACAACTTCATAAACATTATAATCATAACAAGTCTATGTAATCCAAATCGTCTTAATCTTGTCATATTGAGAATAAATCTTAATAAACATTTTTGAAAATTGATGGAGATTTGATAAAAAAAAATTCAAGGTTTTGTTTGATTTTGAGAAGAAGAAGAAGAAGAAAAGGGTTTGGTGAATTAATTTTGGTTTTAAAATTTGATTTAGTTTTGATTTTAGGTATAATAATGATCATAGGTATATTTGACTTTTCATAAGAATTAGGTCCCCTTATCCACCTTAAAGATGTTAGATATCATATAAAGCCCCCAAATTCCAAAAGATTCAAGCCCCAATAATAGGATTCTTTGCAAGATGTTTATAGGTGTGCATTGAACTAATAGGACATGGACCATTACCAGAGTCAATGCATTTCAACTTGCACTACGAGTTTGTTTGATTTTCTCCTGGAACCTTTTGTGTTATGCAACCTTTTGTATTACTTTAAGTTGTAAAACAAAATATGGGTTAAAAATTTATTTTTGGTAAATGTCCGAATAAAATTATTTGACCCCATAGAGTTAAAGTCTTGGCTTCGTCACTGGAGATAATACCTCACAGTTGATGATCTGAACCTAAACTTCTAATACCTTCTATTAGAGGAGGATGAAGAAAAAGTTAAGGAACATAAGGATTTTAAACAACACAATATATTAATCACCATGACATATAACACAACATAAGGATTTCAAACATTCACATAACACAACAGACAACAGAGATAAACAACATACCACCAACACCTAATTGGACTACTTAAACATCCCATTATTCTGACATATGGAGCTTCAAACGGCTGTCTATGTCTCATCTGGAGAATTCACTTCATTAGAAGAATAAGTACTTACTGCACGGGATCTCTGACGTTCAGCTTGGTTTCTG
This sequence comes from Papaver somniferum, assembly GCF_003573695.1. Classification (NCBI taxonomy): domain Eukaryota; kingdom Viridiplantae; phylum Streptophyta; class Magnoliopsida; order Ranunculales; family Papaveraceae; genus Papaver; species Papaver somniferum. Next base: position 50,971,582 of record NC_039358.1, on the reverse strand, counting down.
TTATGAGCGCGAAGTTTCCCTTTAAACCAGTGAACAAATCCATATATAAAACCAACTAGGGTGAAAATTGTGAAGGCCCGGGTGTAATGGGCATTTATAGCGACTGCGGTCCACAATCCAAATATGAAAAAAGTTAAAATACCCCATGAGTAGGAAAACTACCAATTCCTCGTAAGTGAGCGAGATGAGTTCAATAAATAAGGAAAAAAAAACGGAAAAAAAAAAGAGGAGAAAAAAAATGGTAGCACTGCCTTCAACTCTCTAAAATCATAGTCCCATTATCCAAATTAGATAAGTAAAGGTATTCTCTCTCTGCCTATCTCTCTTGTTGATTCTATCGATCTCTCTTGGTAGTGATAATTCTATCACCTGCTGCATCAGAAACTATGGCATCGCCGGATGAATCAGACTATCACCGGATGAATCAGAGACAATACTATCTCCTGATGCATCAGATACGATCTTGTTGCCAGATAAATCGGATATGATCTTGTTGCCAGATGAATCAGTTATAATAGAGTCGGATGCTGCATAACTTACCTAGAAGAGAGATACAAGTATGAAAAAAGTTAAGCAAAGTTGTTTGTTCATGGTGACTATAACTCAAGAAAAATTGAGATTTTTGATGAAAAATGAGATGCTCTGAGAGAACAGGAAAAACAGAGGATTGAAATGCAGTATCTGCATGTTTTGTTTATAAAGAAGGCCTGGGTGTAATGGGCATGTATAGCGACTGCGGTCCACAATCCAAATATGGAAAAAGTTTTAAGTACCCCATGAGGAGGAATCTACCAATTCCTCGTAAGTGACTGAGCTGAGTTCAATAAATAAAAAAATAAAAAGGAAAAAGGAAAAAAGAAAAGAGGAGAAAAATAAATGGTAGCACTACCTTCAACTCTCTAAAATCATAGTCCCATTATCCAAAACAGATAAGTAAAACTATTCTCTCTTGATGCATGTCGTAAATGCAACAAATCACTCGATATATTTCCCACTAATTAACTAGTAATATAGCGGTAGTAAGGATCGTTCTCAAAGAAAGCTATGTAATTGATAGGTTATTTGAATCATCAGAAACAAGAATAAATATTAAACAAGGAGGATTGTTTGATTAAAGTAAAATAAAAAGATAATAAGAAAACAAAGATGATTAAGGAATCATCGCCGCCACTGAAACTTGATTAAAATACTTGTTTATTCCTTGTTAAATTTCTATTGTCACCAACCGTAGAATAGCAATAAGCTCTGCTACCCCTGGAATTCCTATTGTCACTGGATACGGAAGCGCTCGACTACCAGATTCTATCAATCTGAGCCACCATGAATAAGCTCTCAAGGTGTAACCTAGTCGAATGCATTACATTTTGTGAATTAAGTTGATCCTAGCATCAGACTCATAAGCTCGGTCTGCTTACTAGTGTCATCTCTATACACAATTGCTTAACAGAATCCCTCTGTCAGCTTTTGCGATTTACTATTTGTGTAACTAGTTGAGTGACAATTACACGTATCACCAACTCCAATACTACTAGAAGAATTATTACTAGACTACTGCTGCAGCAGTGGGGGGACGACGAAGAGAACCGATGAAGAAACAAACACAGAGATACCTGCTCTAGCATCATTCTCACATTTCCTTCCACTCCCACCAAACCCACCATCATTCACTTCAGTGCTAGATTTTATTTCTTGGCAACACACACAAACCAACTGTTTTCGCCATCAAATCAGCCAGCCAAGCCATCACCTGGCAGCACCCAAAGATTCGAGCAAGACTATTTTCACTCTTTTTTGGATTGAACTTAATCCAAAGAATCGGATAATACATACCATTGTTTCGTTGGTCTATGAGCATTATATACACCAATCCGTTGAACTAAAACGTCTGTTAAAACTCATCAATGCATGAGCCAGTCACTGATGTTTCTTATGGGACTTTTGGTCGGACACCTTGTAGACTTTAGCCTGCAAATTCGAGTGATAAACATACTCAATAATCCTAATTACTCACAAACTCTATAAACTCCTTACATTAAGTTCTAAGATGTGGTGAAGAAGAAACCAAATGCAAATGAAGAAATCCGATCGAATAAGAAGAATCAGAACTCAAAAGAAGAAAAAATAATGAAGTTAGTTTTTTTTTTCTTCTTCTCTGAGATAGATGAAGAAATCTGATCGAATCAATGGGTTTTCTGATGTACTTTGAACATGTAATTTGTTCAGTTTATTGTATTTGATCGAAATGCATGATCAATTTCATGAATTGTATTGATCTGTTTTCGAATTTCCAGAAATTTAAATCTTTTTTCATTTTTTTGCACTTTCTCTGTGACGGACAAAGTCATCATTTTTCATCACATAGGGACTCCTCCCTTTGGTCGTCGTCCAATTAAGTTAATTCAAATGGCCAATTGAACAACCCAATGGTAATCTTAGACGATAAAAATAATAGAGACTATCGAACAAGAAAAATCAACTTAAAATAAATTGTAGAAAGAATCAGAATTCCATTATTCAAGACTTTGAAATCATGCTAATCAATAAAAGTTTAGCTACACATGGATTTACTAAAATCCATGAAAAATATAAATAGAAAAAAAAAATAACTTGGTTTCTCCCTTAGAGGGTAAACCCTAAAATATGAAATAAATAACCTTTCTCTCCTCCGATTGTATTTTTCTGTCTCCCAGAAAAGTATTCTTCCATCAGTCACCGATGCTGGGTTTATATCGGTTTCAATAACGTGTACGATCAACCAAAGTCGCAATTGATAAAGATTGAAAGTCGGCTGAGAAGAATTTTTTGCGTGACAAATTAAGTGATATTTATTCGGTGTGACACGAGCAGTTTAACAGTGTGAGGCATGAATTCTGATTGGCTATTATCGTTGGGGCTTGTGTGAGCCAATGACCTGCTCAAATAAGTGATAAGACGGATGCAAAGAAAGTTTCACTGAACAATTAATTAATGTTTATAAATAAGTACCAAAAACATGGATTGATGCATGGTTCTTATATATATATATACTGTTCTGTTCATACCTCTATGCATATATCCGCCTTATCAATAATCTTTCACTGCTTCAAATAATTTTTTCTACTGTAATCAGTGTGTATTTCTAAGTCTCTATATTGGAATCCCCTAGAGGTTTATCAAATTATGAATCATTGGAATCTCCTATAGGACACAACATTTTATGAAATACGGCGGTATTTTTTGAAATAACATCTGCATCAACGACGTGCCAGTGGTTTACGGTGCCTTGCAATCATCAATATTTGTACCTGGAGTAAATCAAACCTTGTTCGATCGTTGTATTCCGCGATATAATTGGTAGACACTAGAAATTAGTTCTACAATGGAGTGCAATAACAGACCAAGGTTCGATTCACCTTTAAAAACCATACTGATGATAGTGAGCTACGCTTCAAGTTCTAAAAATTCAAAGGAGATTACTATTGACTCAGACGTTATTCCCACAGATGTTGTTCTTATTTTATTTGATGTTGTGCCATTGGACCTCACTGATGATTCAAGGTTGATAAGCCTCTGGGGGATTCCATTACAAGGATTTAGGGATACACAACGATCACAATAGAGAAAATTGTTTAAAACAGTGAAAAATTAGTGATAAGATCACGGATGCATAGAGAGTTTCACCGAACAATTAATTAAGGTTTACAAACGAGTACCAAAAACATGCATGCATCAATCCACAATAAAAAAAAATGGAAACATAATTTGATGATAAGAAAATTTATTAGAAGATGGCACTAAATCGGTCGAAACTTACAGTTGTCCGATTAATCTCCCATATCAAGATTTAAGATGAAAGTTATGCACTAAGCAACATATGAACTTCAAAATTGTATTAGAATTTGTTTAGGAACCGTTTAGTAGCACAACAAATTCTTATTACCTGATGCCCTCTGGGAAAGGTCGAGAGGATTAGCAAGTTCAACATTCAACTCTCTCATGAAAGCGTTTTTAATTTATAGTTATCCGACAATCTTATAATTTATACTATAGAAAACAAAAAAAAGATTTATATTAATGCATCTGAAGCAGTTCATATCAAGTTGTTTTATTATCTTAAGAGCAAATCCTATGAGATAGAGTGTCAACTCACTGTCGAATCGTTTTCACATCTTAAGAGCGGATCCTATGAAATAGAAAGTTAAAAAACTCCATCTTTATCAAAACATATTAGTTACGTGGAAGTAGTAAAATAGAAACAAGGATTTTTTCGTGTTTTTTTCTTTTTTGTGAAAATAAATCTAGATGGACGATTAAGGTTCCAACTGAATAGAAGGTACACTATTTGCCGTATTTAAAAGATTTTCCAATATTATTGAAGACTGTTTCAATTTACTTTCTGAATTTCATTTCATAGAAGCGTACATCTACACCAAGAAATAACAACAATGTTGTTTTGGGGTAAAAACTGATTCTGCTGTTTTTGGTAAATTTGGGTGTGTTGATGAGAAACGAATTCAAACCCTAAACAAATGTACTGCACGGGAGTACTTTTAGATTCGAGAGATCAATTTGTAAGACTCTGGCCTAAACCAAGAAATGGCCGTTCCATATTCAATTCGGTCACAAAGTGAAGGAGAAGGGTTGATCTTAGGGAGGGAAGCGAAGAAGGTGTTTGAGATCAGAATGTTGAATTATGAAGGTGTGGTTGTTTTATGACTTGTATCAGAACGTGGAACTGGCTTGCAGAACGTAAGCTATCAGTTCTTGGTGTTTTCTGGATACTTGTGTTGATAACACTTGTGTTCTAGGATTGTGTGACTCGAACCCAGCACGTTGTGTGCGTTAGGTGAATGCTCCACCATTGTGCGTTAGGTCAAATAATAAATTATTTGTGAAATCAATATTTATAAAACATCGCTTATAATCGATGTATATAAAGCATCGTTTTTAAACAAGCAACTGAAAATATTCGATGTGCAGGATGCATCGTTGTTTTAGAGCTCGTTCGAATTAGTCGCGAATTGAGCGTCTTAAAAAGGTAGCATGACCGGCCACCTTTGGGTGATCGTTTGATAACCCTATGGGTGAGCTACCACTTGGTCGATCGCTCCCTATGGAGGAGGGGTGGCCGATGATCACAGCGCTACCCTGTTGGCCTCCTAAAAACAAATCTAAACCATCCAACCAGGCTAGCGAAGTTGGATAGACGAGATGATTTGCGGCAGTTGCATATTGTCGTTGATGTAATTTAGGGTTTAGGAGTCGTGCGGCCAACCCTCTTTTGGGAGAACGATTCAAGGCACTGAGCGATAGTTTGAGCAGGCGATCGGCCATGTGTAAAGGTGGTTGCCAGTGAGCAGGCTAATACCTTCGGGGCCGCCTGAAGTTGAATCTAAGCCACTCGATTTGCCGGGGAAGATGGATGGTTGTGATCGGTTTGTGACAGTAGCGCGTTGCCGCAACACAACTTAGGGTTTCCAAAACAGCGTGTTCACTCTACTTTGGGAAAGTGATTCAATGCGCTCTTGGCTTGCTATGAGCAAGTCGACCGACCAAGGTTGGAGTTGGGTCGCCGGTGAAAACGCCAGTACCCTTCTGATCATTCGAAATAAGATCTAAGTCGTCCAACTAGGCTAGCTAAGTTGGGCGGTTGTGATGTTTTTGAGACCGTTTTTGCCGGTCTTAGCTCGTTTGAGCTCATTTTTCAATAGCGCGATCACCCATGTTATGGGCAACGTTCAAAGGTGTTTCGGGTGAACTGAAGGGAATCCGACTATCTGGGATGCTAGTGGGTCTGCCGGTGGTCGTCGTGGTGATTGCCTAGTTCCGCTGGGAGTAGGTTATGCTTGTCAAATTTTCTGGCCAAATCGTGTGGATGTGATTGCTCTTTAAGACTGACATGGACAGTCTAGGTTTTCCTTAAGGAATTTAAGTGTGTCAATCGTGCTAACTTTTAATTAAAAAGCGCGTTGACACGAAAATTCTCTTTATCAGAGAGTGGCGCAACCTGTGTGAGTACTTTCATGCAGACCTCAATACTGACACTTCGGGAGATTCGTGCTACTCTGCTGCGAGTGAACATTAATCGTCATGTCATGCCAACATTGAGAGTTTAGCTAGGGAACATAGCATAGGAAAATACTAAGCGGGCTCCGGCATTAATGAGTAATGCAGCTAGGAGCTTAAACACTCATTAGGCTCTATACTAGTGAACAATTCATCTAGGAGCTTGAGTTTCAATATAACATGAAGAGAGACATAGGCACTCATCAGATTCTGATATATTCTCCAAATTCCCTGCGGAATATAGATATATCAAGGTCTACTACTTCTGATGTCGGGTCAGGTAGACATACTTTTACATTTTTCACCCTAAGCTAAAAACCACCATCAACATTAAGTCCCCTGCTTAGCACGTAACAATGACATTATCGCGGGGTAAACAATAGATGGTGACAGACGAAAATAAAATTGAAAAGACGAAGCAGGTAGATATTACCAGGGAAATCCAAATCGACCTTCAGCAGTGGGATCGCGTGGCCAGTGGCTTTCTTAGTAACGTGTTGCTAGCTCATCTATAGGGTATGAGTGCGGTGCGCCCAACCATCTATTCCCGTTCATGGATCAAGAAGGAATCCTTCTTATGTTCAAACTCTGGAAACTTTGTTCGTATGAAAAGGGGTATCGACCCTCTTCTGTTTTTTGTTTCTCTTCCGGCTCCGTTCTTTCGTCTGCAGCGGCCGACTCCTCTTCGTCACTGTCAGCAGCTCGATCACAAGCGTGCCAATCTTCAGCGACAAGGTAAGTTCATATTGTCTTTGTATTTTAGCTGTGAGTATAATATCCATGGGTAGTTGATAAAACTTGGACATTTAGCTCGGTGTGAATGACTTTCTTTGTTAGCGGTGGTAGAGCCAGCGCCAACGCCAACAAAGCAATCTCCAATAGTTATAATCAGCATCAAGGCGAGCCAGGAGAATTCAAGGTAGGTGTTGTTTTCTCTTTTGCGCATGTAGCCACCCGACAGTACCATTGATCTTCTTCATAATGTGTAATAAGGTTCGGACTCCAGAAGAATGAGTATTTAACCTCTCCAGTGTTTACCAAACTCCATTGCACTCCTGGGGTGGATGGATGAAATATATGTTCCGCAATGATCATGTCAGGGTTAATCTTGGAGAGTGTAGCTGCGTTGTTGATCCGTCCTTGACTTTAAGTTATTTGGTGCCTAGACAGTTGAGCCACAATTAGAATGTTCTTTAAACTCCTGAGCATTAACCAGAATGAAATTGTATTTATTTTGGCTCTTTAGCTTACGGGCTTATTCTTGCCCTTCTGATTGCGATGATAATATGTTGTGGATGCTTGTATGGTCAAAATCTTCCGGAGCCGTTGGGTGAAGTAGACGAGCTGAGAGGCGTTCCGTCACCGACGTACTGCTATCAAGTCTTCAAGGCCTTCGTTCCAAGCGACATCCTTTGAACCATCTTCTGAATCTTGGACTGTTGTATGGAATGTGATGCGATGAGCAGTCCCCAGTTACACTTCTGTCTGGTCACTAGAATAGATCCGATGGCATGGCCGTATATGTGAATATATCTCTGCAGCGTACTTTTGGAGGGCAAGAAATCTTCATCAAAATTCGCGGCGCTCTGGTTGTCTACCTTCTATGAGCCGGAAATATTTTTGATGGTGATGGGATTTTTGCAAGTCTTCAATCCCCCAGGTATGACTCACGTGATTCTTCGTATGCAGTTGTGCCACATGCAACAAACGAGTTCCTTAATAGAAATCTTGCAGCTGAGGGGCGTCGTATCTGGATTTGCTCAGGGGTGATACGGGCATAAGTATGTATGAGAGTCTTCTTTTGGTATCTTTGATGCACGTGTACAGCTTCATGTTGAGAAATTCCTGCGGCTCGTAAAGATTTGACAGTGATGATGCTGATATCAGAAATAACCTAGTTGAGGGACATGAAGGCATATCGTGCTTGCAGTCCCCAGTTGTAATTATCCTGAGCTTATTTTCTCCTAAAAGACGTACTTCCATTGCATTTGCTGGTAAGGTGGTTGAAGAATTGACGAAAGTGGCAATCTTTTGGATCCGTCATTTGTTAATCAATGGGCGGAGTCGTACTTGATAAACCTGTATTGTATCCAAACTTCTGGTAGCCCATGCACCCCTTCCATAGGAAATTGAAAATAAACGCCGAATCTGACTTTGTCAGCGATGTGGTTGTTGATGCGTAGCTTCCTGCAGGCCTTGAGTAGGCGATGCTGAGCTCTGAGTAGGTGGTGTGGTAGACCTGATGCGGTTGGTCTGTGTGGCTTGATGAGGCGTTGAATCGGATTCGGCTTCTGGAGAGGACATTGAAGCGGCTTCTGGAGCGAAACGTTGAAGCGGCTTCTGGAGAGAGCGTTGAAGCGGATCCTGGAGAGAGTTGAAGCGGTTTGTGGAGAGAGCGTTGAAGCGGCTCATGGAGAGGACGTTGAAGCAGCTTCTGGAGAGAGCGTTGAAGCGGCTCCTGGAGAGAACGTTGCAAGTCATGTTTTATCCTAATGAGAGAGAATAAGCTTCTTTTGTTTGATTTTCCCTTGCAACTCTCATAGTCTTGACGGTTCCGATGTTGAAGTCGGAGGCCGCGTCAATCAGCGTGCTGTCAAACTCAACATCCTTCAAGTGAGCAGTGGCTAGGAGTCCCCAGTTGCATCTATCAATCGTGCTTTCCCGGAGAGGTTGGGGTTTGGGAGCGGATTCCCTGGCTGGAAACAGCCGCTTGCCTGATACAACACGGTTGAGGGCTGCAAATATGTCTTGACGTTGTGTTTTGGAGAAATACATAATCTCACATAAATGATCCATCATAGACTGTACGGTTTTATGGATGGAGTCCCGAGAAATCATGCGGCTCCTGACGGGAAGAGGGTATCTGCGAACTCCTTCAGTGCCTAATTGAAGTTCCCATGCATCTACCTTTTCTTTGAAAATGTGCTTCAATCTGTTGCATTCATTAGTTGGATGATTGACGAACCTGTGGTGTAAGGGTAAAATACCCGATGGCCACGTGTCAACATCCTAAGGGGTGGATCCACAATAAGATGATGAGATAAAAGCATCGAATCATACTCTGAAAAGGTGAGTTCGTCTGAATCGAGACGCCTGCTACAACGTCGCATGAATGACGCGTGTAAGGAGTAGTCTAATTTGCTCAGACGGTCAAGTCTAAAAAGGAGGACCGCATTTAATGAATAATAAGGGAAAGATCTACATCGTGACAGGAGACTCAGATGATCTATACTGCAACCCAGAAGTGATAGAGCACGAGGTTCTCCAAAGAAGGGTTACACGATCTGGAGGAGAGCGAGATAACTCGGAAGGATAACCAATCAAGCCATCACGAGAGATAGTATATACCAGTCCGAAGCAGCGAAGCGATGTACGATAGTTGCACCAGCTCAGACGACCAAGCCTCCACGAGTCTAATTTCCCTATAAATACCAGTCCATATAGAAGGATATGGAAAACTTATGTATTATTAGATGGTCTTTCTACAGAGAATTCCTGAGAGAGATCTAGACAAAGAGAGAGTAAGGAATCTAAGTGAGATTTGTAGATCTTTCAAGGGTAAGACCTTATAATCAATAAAGAAAACATCTTCTTCCCCGTGGATGTAGGTCTTCATGGCCGAACCACGTTATATGCTTTTTTTAATCTTTACTTTTTTACTCATTACATCTTGTTCATCTTGAATCTTGTATGTTTTAGTAGTTTTTAGTCTTAAATCTTACTTGGGTGTAGTCATCAGAAAAGATGCAACTACATTTTGGCGCTAGAAACATGGAGGTATGAAGATTTATTCTACCTCCCTAGTAACAGCTCTATATTGATTTCATAATCTCCATGAGAGAAGTAGTTTTTCATACTACTGGGTAGATTTCTGTTAGGATGCATGAGTAGAGATCTGAATCAAATATGGTCTACACGATCTGTGACGTCTAAGAGAACCTCAAAATAAACAGATCTACAGTTTTTTCGCTAGTTTTCTATTAGATTTCTCGTTTAGCAGCAACTTCCAATATCTTTCTTAAGGTACTCAGGAGAGTTGAAGATCGGAGTGAAAATAGAGTTTTTGATACTTCGGCACTCAAACGATCTCCTCCATGAAAGATTCGGAAAGAGGAATACTGATAAGTAGTTCATGGAAGAAAATTTCTTCATGTGAAAGTTGAAAGAGCTAGTTGTTCTTCATCCTTAAAGGAACTCGAAATAACCTACAAATTTCTTCTTAGAAACCTAACTCTAAGTCAAGAAGAAGGGTTAATGAGTACATAATCATTCATCAAACTCAAAAGTTTTTCCTAGTTCCAAGTTAAAAGATGATGAGAAATATTTCCTAAAATGGGAAAATATGCTCAAATCATCATAATTTGGTATCTTGTCTATAAAGGGCATGACGTAATGAGGGAGGTATGTTTCTCGAAAAAAGGGGAACTGATAAAACACCTTTTTTTCATCATTAACTCCTTGTGCAAGTAGGGAATGTTTTGACATTTTCACATGTCTCCAAAATTTACTGCAAAGTCTTCCTGTACTAAACTGTCCAGTCTGAACTACGACTTAGTAATTGCACGTGACCTGCAAATCTAGGGTCTCACTTTTCTGAAAGAAAAGACAAATTAAATATTATTGCATATACTGCAGGGAAGGTAATGGTGACGCGACGCTCTGCTCGCACGAGACAAGGAGGGAATGGTGGAGCCCAACCATAGGGACTAGATGACATGGATTCAGGAGAGACCATGCTAAACAGTGAGATCCCAGGAGAGGGACAACCCGATGACCAGTATCGGGAAGGACTAACTGACAATTCTAGCTCCGAAGGCGAGGCAAACCCTTTCGAGAGGCATGAGGATGTCCATCCAACCCAACCAGGAGGGTTGGACCGTTTTCCTAGGCAAACATCAAACAATGAGGTCAGGAAGGACGACCCTTCCAACCTCGGCGATGTCAATGCTACTATCGCAGCCATCCTGAAAGCACAAGATGCTCGGGATGAGAGAATGAAAAGACTAGAAAGACAGAACAGAAGGCTAGAACGGAGAAACCGAAGGCTGAAACGTAAAGCAAAGAAGAAGGTGCCACTCACTACCATTGAGGAGATCCCCGAGGAGGAAAACCCTTTTGAAAACTTGCAGGACGATGAACGAATCAATATCCCTGACACCTCAAACGAGGACACAGCGGATCGCTTTCCCAAGGGAAGCAAGGGCGTTCTCAACCAGGAGTATAACCCGTCCGAGGGGTCATCAGACGTTGATCCCAAGCACAGGCGAGACAAGAATAAAATCGCCGAAGTTGAAACCAACTGTGCGGCCAAGAATCTCGCAGCCGCTAATCCCAAGCGAGGGGGGACCTCAAAGTCAACTCGTTCTAAGATTGTATCATATACTGCACAATCGGACGAGGACTCAGGGCGATCAAGGTATATCAACCATAAACTCTATTTCTCAGTAGGCTCGAGGCCATGTACAAAGAAGCCACATGAAAGCTAGAAATAAGAAGGCTGAAACGATGCGACACGATGATCAGTTGCAGGCCCGACTCAGTAGGCTCGAGGACATATACAAAGTATCCACAGGAAAGCTATAAAGCAAGAATCTGGCGGAGGTCATGCAAGAAGCGGGACAATCCCCCTTGTCTGAAAACCTATTGAGATTGTCATTTCCAAGGTAGTGTTCCCTACCGACGTTCATAAACCCGTTCATCGGAACTGGAGACGCGATCGAGCATCTAAGGATGTATCGCATGACGCTAATCCAATGGGATCATTACGACGTAGTGTTGTGTAAAACTTTTTCGGGTAGTCTGAGAGACGAAGCTCTGATGTGGTTCAACAACTTGCCTAAAGGATCGGTTAAGTCATTTGCTCACCTATCTGAGTTGTTTCTAGAAACATATATTCACAATAGCAGAGTCCGACCCGAAGTTGACGCACTATTCCAAATATCCCAAGGACCAAACGAGTCACTCCGATCCCTGGTAACACGATGGAGAAAACTATGTGCCGAGATCGGAAAAGTCCCCGAAGCTTAGGTAATCTTGGGCTTCAAAAATAGTCTTAGGAAGACAGATCCTATATTCGTACGCATATACGAAACCATGCCAAAGAATTTGGGGAAGCTAAGAGAAATCCAAGAGGACTACATAGCCCTGGAAGAACTTCAAGACGGTACTTACGATAAGTTTGTGAAAGGAACTAGTAGAGGGGCGAATGTGGTAGAACCACAAAATCCTCAGGTGCCAGCCCAAGGAGCGGCGATCCAACAACGGATCAACTCAATTTGATAAACATCGGAATGGGGGATGGAAAGGGTGAGACCAGGCCCAACAAAAGAAGGGAAAGTTCGCAGACCCAGTCTACACGAAGCTGAACACTACCATATCCGAGATCCTCAAACATATTGACGGAAAGCATAAAATCACTTATCCATGGAATAGAGGTCAACAGCCAGAGCAGGCCAAAAACAGAACTGACTTCTGCGAGTTCCATCAATTCCATAGCCACACGACAGACTCGTGTAGGGACTTGAAGAAGATGGTGCAACATATGATCGACGAAGGCAAACTTCAGGAGTACATCGCGCAACTAGTGGTGCCACTCGCAGCCGGGACACCCGTACATCGGGTGGAAATCCCTCGTGAAGCGCAATATCTAGGGTGCAATACAATATCGCACTCGGCAATCGTAGCCCCCACATCCGGAGGAAATATTACATGACGAATTAAGAAATGAAACTTCGCGGGTGATGAAGTCTACGGTGTCGCTAGAGATCCCCCGATAGAGGAGTGGATGAAATTACCTATCAGTTTCTCATCCTCAGAAACACCAGATGGAGGGCGAAACCACAACGACACTAGTGGTCACGATGGCCATTTGATGCAGCATCTTGATACCTTTCCTAATTTTGGTCTTTTTAGATTTCCTTTTTCTTTTATAATTCCTTTTCTTAGATGTTTGATTTTTAGGAAAGATAGGTTCATATAAATAAGGGATTGTAAGATAGTTTTATTCATTCAGTTTTAAGAGATAATACACTAGAGTTTTCTCTAAAGCCTTGCATTGATTTGATTCTGTCATCAATTCAAGAGCCTTGCATCGAATTTGATTGAACTCTTCGATTCAAGAAGTCAGGTCTCTAGAAATTTAACCTATATTTCTAGATTGAGCTGAATCACCGTTGATACGCTGCGCCAGGTTGGTATCAGAGACAGGCTACGTTCTTTGTCTGTCACTACAATGGTGAGACCTCGTCGAACACCAGTTCGTACTGCAGCAGAAATCAATCGTGACGCCATTACTGAGCTACAAGCCCAGATGGCTTCCATCACAACTGCCCTCCAAACCCTTCTGGTTCAACAACCAGCACCAGCCGTACGCGAGCATGTTGCTCACGTTAACAGTACCAGAGACGATGTTGATGACGAAGAAAACCCGTTTGCAGACGACGTTAATCCCTTTGCTCCTCTACACACCAACCGTACTCTAGCACCAGATAACGTACCAAACGCAGCAGCTCATATTCATTGGGAATCGGGTTTCAAAACCGAGATACCAGAGTTTCATGGAAATTCTTCAGCTGAAGAACTGCTCGATTGGATAGTCACGGTAGAAGAAATCCTAGAATTCAAACGAGTTCCAATGGATCAATGTGTTCCTGTCTTAACAATGCGTTTTCGTGGCAGAGCAGCCGCCTGGTGGACACAATTGAAGACAACTCGTGCACGTCTTGGAAAACCAAAGATTATGTCATGGGATAAACTTTCATCAAAACTTAAGAAAACATTCTTGCCTTACAATTATGACCAGCTAATGTTTCAGCGTCTCCATACCATCCGTCAGGGAAATCGATCTGTGGCTGACTACTCTACTGAATTTTTTTTACTTCTCAATCGAGTTGATATACAAGACTCTGAGCGTCAACTGGTGGCACGGTTTACAGCAGGATTACGACAACAGATCCAACACACAATCAATCTCTTCCATCCATCAACACTGTCAGAAGCACATCAGCAAGCTTTGACTATTGAGGCGCAAACTAAATTATCCTTCTCATCATGGTCTACTGTTCGTTCTTCTCGACCAAATCAGACTCCGACTGCGACAGATGACGCTATATCTGTCAAAGCAGACACACCCATTGTTCCAGCTCTTGACACTCGACAAACTCGACCAAACTCAATTCGTTGCTTTTCTTGTGGAGATTTAGGTCATCGACAGTCTTCCTGCCCCACTAGAAACAAAAGAGGCCTCCTCCTTGACACTGCTGGTAATGACGTTGAAGTAATTTACGATGAGGAAACTACAGAGCCACAGGATGAAGTAGAGGTTCTTAAAGCAGATAGCGGACCAGCATTAATGTTGCGACGTGTGTGTTTAGCTCCGCGTGGAACAGATATCAACCCTCAACGACATAATCTTTTTCACTCAAAGTGTACTATTGGAGGCAAGGTGTGTAACTTCATAATTGATTCTGGTAGTAGTGAAAACGTCATTGCTGAGGAGGTTGTAACCAAACTTCAATTATCAACAGAACTACATCCTAACCCCTACAAGTTGGCATGGTTGGATCGGAATACTGATGTACTCATAACTCGACGAGCATTGATTTCTTTTTCGGTGGGAGATTCGTATAAGGATCAAATTCATTGTGATATTGCTCCAATGGATGCTTGCCATCTACTTTTAGGACGTCCTTGGTTATCTGATCTTCGAGTACAACATGATGGCTATCGTAATACCTACAGTTTTCGTTACAATAATCGCAATTTCACTCTACAACCGTCTTTGCCCGAGAAACAACATACACCATCAGCTCCAGTCCTTTTCTTGCAGCAAAAAGCTTTTGAAGAAACACTTCGCGAAGAAAGATATGTTCTAATATTGATCAATTCGGTTGTCAGAAAGTCTTTGCCGTCACCTCCAGAACATTTTCAAAGACTATTGGAAGAGTTTCAGGATGTTTTTCCTAATGAGTTACCACCCGGCCTTCCTCCACTCAGAGATATTCAACACCATATTGATCTAATTCCAGATGCTGTTCTTCCTAATAGAGCTCATTATCGTATGAGTCCGAGTGAGCATGAAGAACTTAGACGACAGGTTGAGGAACTTGTGTTGAAGGGATATTTACGTGAAAGCTTGAGTCCGTGTGCAGTCCCAGCTTTGCTTATACCAAAGAAGGATGGATCTTGGAGGATGTGTGTCGACAGCCGTGCTATAAATAAAATTACAGTACGCTATAGATTTCCCATTCCCCGTCTCGACGATCTATTAGATCAAATTGGAGCTGCAACGATTTTCTCTAAACTGGATCTTCGAAGTGGTTATCATCAGATACGAATCCGCCCAGGAGATGAATGGAAGACGGCTTTTAAAACTCGCGAAGGACTTTTTGAATGGCTTGTCATGCCCTTTGGCTTGTCCAATGCACCAAGCACTTTCATGCGTGTTATGAATCAATCTCTTCGGCCCTTCATAGGTAAGTTTGTAGTTGTTTATTTTGATGATATTCTCATATTTAGTAAGTCCTTCACTGAACATCTTGCACACTTAAGAGAAGTACTTCTTGTTCTCCGTCGAGATCGACTATTTGCCACACAAAAAAAGTGTGAGTTTGGCTCTCCTGAGGTTCACTTCCTTGGATACATCGTCTCAGCACAAGGTCTAGCCGTCGATCCGAGCAAGGTAGAAGCAATAAAATCTTGGCCTACTCCTACTACTTTATCTGAAACTCGAAGTTTTCATGGTCTAGCATCTTTTTATCGAAGATTTGTGCCGCAATTTAGCAGTTTGATGGCACCTATCACTGATTGTATTCGTCATGATAGTGTCTTCACTTGGACTGCCGAAGCAACTACAGCTTTTGAGATCATTAAGACGAAATTGTTATCAGCACCTATTCTAGCTCTTCCAGATTTTACTCAAGTTTTTGAACTTCATAGTGATGCTTCTAAGTTGGGCATTGGTGCTGTCTTGAGCCAACGCAACAAACCTATTGCCTTCTTCAGTGAAAAACTGGCTGGAGCTCGTCTACGTTATAGTACTTACGATGTGGAATTTTATGCAGTGGTTCAAGCAATCAAACACTGGAGACATTATCTTTTCCATAAAGAATTTGTTCTTTACACAGATCATGATGCTTTAAAACACCTGAACAGTCAAGATAAAATCTCAGCTCGTCACGCATCATGGATATCTTACTTGCAACAATTTACGTTTGTTATCAAACACACGTCAGGTGTTTCTAATCGAGTTGCTGATGCCCTGAGTCGTCGCCATTCTTTGCTGAGCGTTCTTCATGTATCAGTTCCGGGATTTTCCACCTTTGCTGATTTGTATGAGTCTGATGACTTCTTTGGTCGAGTTCTTCTTGACGTACAGAATGGTCTTTCTCGAGATTTCACTATGCACGATGGCTTTCTTTTTCGAGACAGTCGTCTTTGCATTCCAGACTGCAGCCTCCGTCTTAAACTTGTTGCTGAAACACATAATGAAGGACACATTGGTCGCGACCGGACGTTGTATTTACTTTCTCAGTCTTATTTTTGGCCTGCATTGAGACGTGATGTTGAGCGTTTTGTCGAACGTTGCACAGTGTGTCAGACATCAAAAGGTCATTCCACGAATGCCGGTCTATACCTTCCTCTCCCTATTCCAACACAACCATGGACGGACATCAGTATGGACTTTGTGATGGGTCTTCCTCGTACACAAAAGGGTTTCGATTCAATCTTTGTCATTGTTGATCGTTTCTCCAAGATGGTGCACTTCATTCCATGTAAAAAGACTTCAGATGCAGTCCAAGTCGCAACACTTTTTTTTCGAGAGGTTTACAGACTCCATGGATTGCCAACTTCCATCGTTTCTGATCGGGATTCTCGATTCTTAGGACATTTTTGGAGGTCTTTATGGAAATTACTAGGAACCAGCCTTGACATGAGTTCCGCTTATCATCCTCAAACGGACGGTCAAACAGAAGTGACCAATAGATCTCTAGGGTGCAATACAATATCGCACTCGGCAATCGTAGCCCCCACATCCGGAGGAAATATTACATGACGAATTAAGAAATGAAACTTCGCGGGTGATGAAGTCTACGGTGTCGCTAGAGATCCCCCGATAGAGGAGTGGATGAAATTACCTATCAGTTTCTCATCCTCAGAAACACCAGATGGAGGGCGAAACCACAACGACACTAGTGGTCACGATGGCCATTTGATGCAGCATCTTGATACCTTTCCTAATTTTGGTCTTTTTAGATTTCCTTTTTCTTTTATAATTCCTTTTCTTAGATGTTTGATTTTTAGGAAAGATAGGTTCATATAAATAAGGGATTGTAAGATAGTTTTATTCATTGAGTTTTAAGAGATAATACACTAGAGTTTTCTCTAAAGCCTTGCATTGATTTGATTCTGTCATCAATTCAAGAGCCTTGCATCGAATTTGATTGAACTCTTCGATTCAAGAAGTCAGGTCTCTAGAAATTTAACCTATATTTCTAGATTGAGCTGAATCACCGTTGATACGCTGCGCCAGGTTGGTATCAGAGCCAGGCTACGTTCTTTGTCTGTCACTACAATGGTGAGACCTCGTCGAACACCAGTTCGTACTGCAGCAGAAATCAATCGTGACGCCATTACTGAGCTACAAGCCCAGATGGCTTCCATCACAACTGCCCTCCAAACCCTTCTGGTTCAACAACCAGCACCAGCCGTACGCGAGCATGTTGCTCACGTTAACAGTACCAGAGACGATGTTGATGACGAAGAAAACCCGTTTGCAGACGACGTTAATCCCTTTGCTCCTCTACACACCAACCGTACTCTAGCACCAGATAACGTACCAAACGCAGCAGCTCATATTCATTGGGAATCGGGTTTCAAAACCGAGATACCAGAGTTTCATGGCAATTCTTCAGCTGAAGAACTGCTCGATTGGATAGTCACGGTAGAAGAAATCCTAGAATTCAAACGAGTTCCAATGGATCAATGTGTTCCTGTCTTAACAATGCGTTTTCGTGGCAGAGCAGCTGCCTGGTGGACACAATTGAAGACAACTCGTGCACGTCTTGGAAAACCAAAGATTATGTCATGGGATAAACTTTCATCAAAACTTAAGAAAACATTCTTGCCTTACAATTATGACCAGCTAATGTTTCAGCGTCTCCATACCATCCGTCAGGGAAATCGATCTGTGGCTGACTACTCTACTGAATTTTTTTTACTTCTCAATCGAGTTGATATACAAGACTCTGAGCGTCAACTGGTGGCACGGTTTACAGCAGGATTACGACAACAGATCCAACACACAATCAATCTCTTCCATCCATCAACACTGTCAGAAGCACATCAGCAAGCTTTGACTATTGAGGCGCAAACTAAATTATCCTTCTCATCATGGTCTACTGTTCGTTCTTCTCGACCAAATCAGACTCCGACTGCGACAGATGACGCTATATCTGTCAAAGCAGACACACCCATTGTTCCAGCTCTTGACACTCGACAAACTCGACCAAACTCAATTCGTTGCTTTTCTTGTGGAGATTTAGGTCATCGACAGTCTTCCTGCCCCACTAGAAACAAAAGAGGCCTCCTCCTTGACACTGCTGGTAATGACGTTGAAGTAATTTACGATGAGGAAACTACAGAGCCACAGGATGAAGTAGAGGTTCTTAAAGCAGATAGCGGACCAGCATTAATGTTGCGACGTGTGTGTTTAGCTCCGCGTGGAACAGATATCAACCCTCAACGACATAATCTTTTTCACTCAAAGTGTACTATTGGAGGCAAGGTGTGTAACTTCATAATTGATTCTGGTAGTAGTGAAAACGTCATTGCTGAGGAGGTTGTAACCAAACTTCAATTATCAACAGAACTACATCCTAACCCCTACAAGTTGGCATGGTTGGATCGGAATACTGATGTACTCATAACTCGACGAGCATTGATTTCTTTTTCGGTGGGAGATTCGTATAAGGATCAAATTCATTGTGATATTGCTCCAATGGATGCTTGCCATCTACTTTTAGGACGTCCTTGGTTATCTGATCTTCGAGTACAACATGATGGCTATCGTAATACCTACAGTTTTCGTTACAATAATCGCAATTTCACTCTACAACCGTCTTTGCCCGAGAAACAACATACACCATCAGCTCCAGTCCTTTTCTTGCAGCAAAAAGCTTTTGAAGAAACACTTCGCGAAGAAAGATATGTTCTAATATTGATCAATTCGGTTGTCAGAAAGTCTTTGCCGTCACCTCCAGAACATTTTCAAAGACTATTGGAAGAGTTTCAGGATGTTTTTCCTAATGAGTTACCACCCGGCCTTCCTCCACTCAGAGATATTCAACACCATATTGATCTAATTCCAGATGCTGTTCTTCCTAATAGAGCTCATTATCGTATGAGTCCGAGTGAGCATGAAGAACTTAGACGACAGGTTGAGGAACTTGTGTTGAAGGGATATTTACGTGAAAGCTTGAGTCCGTGTGCAGTCCCAGCTTTGCTTATACCAAAGAAGGATGGATCTTGGAGGATGTGTGTCGACAGCCGTGCTATAAATAAAATTACAGTACGCTATAGATTTCCCATTCCCCGTCTCGACGATCTATTAGATCAAATTGGAGCTGCAACGATTTTCTCTAAACTGGATCTTCGAAGTGGTTATCATCAGATACGAATCCGCCCAGGAGATGAATGGAAGACGGCTTTTAAAACTCGCGAAGGACTTTTTGAATGGCTTGTCATGCCCTTTGGCTTGTCCAATGCACCAAGCACTTTCATGCGTGTTATGAATCAATCTCTTCGGCCCTTCATAGGTAAGTTTGTAGTTGTTTATTTTGATGATATTCTCATATTTAGTAAGTCCTTCACTGAACATCTTGCACACTTAAGAGAAGTACTTCTTGTTCTCCGTCGAGATCGACTATTTGCCACACAAAAAAAGTGTGAGTTTGGCTCTCCTGAGGTTCACTTCCTTGGATACATCGTCTCAGCACAAGGTCTAGCCGTCGATCCGAGCAAGGTAGAAGCAATAAAATCTTGGCCTACTCCTACTACTTTATCTGAAACTCGAAGTTTTCATGGTCTAGCATCTTTTTATCGAAGATTTGTGCCGCAATTTAGCAGTTTGATGGCACCTATCACTGATTGTATTCGTCATGATAGTGTCTTCACTTGGACTGCCGAAGCAACTACAGCTTTTGAGATCATTAAGACGAAATTGTTATCAGCACCTATTCTAGCTCTTCCAGATTTTACTCAAGTTTTTGAACTTCATAGTGATGCTTCTAAGTTGGGCATTGGTGCTGTCTTGAGCCAACGCAACAAACCTATTGCCTTCTTCAGTGAAAAACTGGCTGGAGCTCGTCTACGTTATAGTACTTACGATGTGGAATTTTATGCAGTGGTTCAAGCAATCAAACACTGGAGACATTATCTTTTCCATAAAGAATTTGTTCTTTACACAGATCATGATGCTTTAAAACACCTGAACAGTCAAGATAAAATCTCAGCTCGTCACGCATCATGGATATCTTACTTGCAACAATTTACGTTTGTTATCAAACACACGTCAGGTGTTTCTAATCGAGTTGCTGATGCCCTGAGTCGTCGCCATTCTTTGCTGAGCGTTCTTCATGTATCAGTTCCGGGATTTTCCACCTTTGCTGATTTGTATGAGTCTGATGACTTCTTTGGTCGAGTTCTTCTTGACGTACAGAATGGTCTTTCTCGAGATTTCACTATGCACGATGGCTTTCTTTTTCGAGACAGTCGTCTTTGCATTCCAGACTGCAGCCTCCGTCTTAAACTTGTTGCTGAAACACATAATGAAGGACACATTGGTCGCGACCGGACGTTGTATTTACTTTCTCAGTCTTATTTTTGGCCTGCATTGAGACGTGATGTTGAGCGTTTTGTCGAACGTTGCACAGTGTGTCAGACATCAAAAGGTCATTCCACGAATGCCGGTCTATACCTTCCTCTCCCTATTCCAACACAACCATGGACGGACATCAGTATGGACTTTGTGATGGGTCTTCCTCGTACACAAAAGGGTTTCGATTCAATCTTTGTCATTGTTGATCGTTTCTCCAAGATGGTGCACTTCATTCCATGTAAAAAGACTTCAGATGCAGTCCAAGTCGCAACACTTTTTTTTCGAGAGGTTTACAGACTCCATGGATTGCCAACTTCCATCGTTTCTGATCGGGATTCTCGATTCTTAGGACATTTTTGGAGGTCTTTATGGAAATTACTAGGAACCAGCCTTGACATGAGTTCCGCTTATCATCCTCAAACGGACGGTCAAACAGAAGTGACCAATAGATCTTTGGGGAATTTGCTTCGCTGCCTTGTGGGAGATTCTATTAAAACTTGGGACTCAAAGCTTCCTCAAGCAGAGTTTGATCATAATCATTCACTTAATAGAAGTTCAGGGTTCAGTCCATTTCAGGTCGTTTATGGTCTTCTCCCTCGTGGTCCTTTGGATTTATCTACTCTTCCAGACCGTACACGTCTTCATGGTGTAGCTGATGATTTTGTAGACAACATTCATACGATTCATACGAAGGTTATTACCAATCTCGAGTCATCCTCCTCAAAGTACAAAGCTGCGTCTGATTCTCGTCGCCGTCGTGTTCTCTTCGAAGTAGGTGATCAAGTTTGGGTATTTCTCACTAAAGATCGAATGCCGGCTCATGCTTATAATAAACTCAAGGCAAAGAAAATAGGTCCTGTCACAGTTGTGGAACGAATTAATGACAATGCTTATCGCCTACAACTTCCAGCAAACATCAACACTTCGGATGTCTTCAATGTTCGTTATTTATCACGTTTTGTTCCACCAGACCCAGTTCCAGATTCGTGGTCGAATCCTTCTTCCCCGGCGGGACCTGATGCAGCATCTTGATACCTTTCCTATTTTTGGTCTTTTTAGATTTCCTTTTTCTTTTATAATTCCTTTTCTTAGATGTTTGATTTTTAGGAAAGATAGGTTCATATAAATAAGGGATTGTAAGATAGTTTTATTCATTCAGTTTTAAGAGATAATACACTAGAGTTTTCTCTAAAGCCTTGCATTGATTTGATTCTGTCATCAATTCAAGAGCCTTGCATCGAATTTGATTGAACTCTTCGATTCAAGAAGTCAGGTCTCTAGAAATTTAACCTATATTTCTAGATTGAGCTGAATCACCGTTGATACGCTGCGCCAGGTTGGTATCAGAGCCAGGCTACGTTCTTTGTCTGTCACTACAATGGTGAGACCTCGTCGAACACCAGTTCGTACTGCAGCAGAAATCAATCGTGACGCCATTACTGAGCTACAAGCCCAGATGGCTTCCATCACAACTGCCCTCCAAACCCTTCTGGTTCAACAACCAGCACCAGCCGTACGCGAGCATGTTGCTCACGTTAACAGTACCAGAGACGATGTTGATGACGAAGAAAACCCGTTTGCAGACGACGTTAATCCCTTTGCTCCTCTACACACCAACCGTACTCTAGCACCAGATAACGTACCAAACGCAGCAGCTCATATTCATTGGGAATCGGGTTTCAAAACCGAGATACCAGAGTTTCATGGCAATTCTTCAGCTGAAGAACTGCTCGATTGGATAGTCACGGTAGAAGAAATCCTAGAATTCAAACGAGTTCCAATGGATCAATGTGTTCCTGTCTTAACAATGCGTTTTCGTGGCAGAGCAGCTGCCTGGTGGACACAATTGAAGACAACTCGTGCACGTCTTGGAAAACCAAAGATTATGTCATGGGATAAACTTTCATCAAAACTTAAGAAAACATTCTTGCCTTACAATTATGACCAGCTAATGTTTCAGCGTCTCCATACCATCCGTCAGGGAAATCGATCTGTGGCTGACTACTCTACTGAATTTTTTTTACTTCTCAATCGAGTTGATATACAAGACTCTGAGCGTCAACTGGTGGCACGGTTTACAGCAGGATTACGACAACAGATCCAACACACAATCAATCTCTTCCATCCATCAACACTGTCAGAAGCACATCAGCAAGCTTTGACTATTGAGGCGCAAACTAAATTATCCTTCTCATCATGGTCTACTGTTCGTTCTTCTCGACCAAATCAGACTCCGACTGCGACAGATGACGCTATATCTGTCAAAGCAGACACACCCATTGTTCCAGCTCTTGACACTCGACAAACTCGACCAAACTCAATTCGTTGCTTTTCTTGTGGAGATTTAGGTCATCGACAGTCTTCCTGCCCCACTAGAAACAAAAGAGGCCTCCTCCTTGACACTGCTGGTAATGACGTTGAAGTAATTTACGATGAGGAAACTACAGAGCCACAGGATGAAGTAGAGGTTCTTAAAGCAGATAGCGGACCAGCATTAATGTTGCGACGTGTGTGTTTAGCTCCGCGTGGAACAGATATCAACCCTCAACGACATAATCTTTTTCACTCAAAGTGTACTATTGGAGGCAAGGTGTGTAACTTCATAATTGATTCTGGTAGTAGTGAAAACGTCATTGCTGAGGAGGTTGTAACCAAACTTCAATTATCAACAGAACTACATCCTAACCCCTACAAGTTGGCATGGTTGGATCGGAATACTGATGTACTCATAACTCGACGAGCATTGATTTCTTTTTCGGTGGGAGATTCGTATAAGGATCAAATTCATTGTGATATTGCTCCAATGGATGCTTGCCATCTACTTTTAGGACGTCCTTGGTTATCTGATCTTCGAGTACAACATGATGGCTATCGTAATACCTACAGTTTTCGTTACAATAATCGCAATTTCACTCTACAACCTTCTTTGCCCGAGAAACAACATACACCATCAGCTCCAGTCCTTTTCTTGCAGCAAAAAGCTTTTGAAGAAACACTTCGCGAAGAAAGATATGTTCTAATATTGATCAATTCGGTTGTCAGAAAGTCTTTGCCGTCACCTCCAGAACATTTTCAAAGACTATTGGAAGAGTTTCAGGATGTTTTTCCTAATGAGTTACCACCCGGCCTTCCTCCACTCGGAGATATTCAACACCATATTGATCTAATTCCAGATGCTGTTCTTCCTAATAGAGCTCATTATCGTATGAGTCCGAGTGAGCATGAAGAACTTAGACGACAGGTTGAGGAACTTGTGTTGAAGGGATATTTACGTGAAAGCTTGAGTCCGTGTGCAGTCCCAGCTTTGCTTATACCAAAGAAGGATGGATCTTGGAGGATGTGTGTCGACAGCCGTGCTATAAATAAAATTACAGTACGCTATAGATTTCCCATTCCCCGTCTCGACGATCTATTAGATCAAATTGGAGCTGCAACGATTTTCTCTAAACTGGATCTTCGAAGTGGTTATCATCAGATACGGATCCGCCCAGGAGATGAATGGAAGACGGCTTTTAAAACTCGCGAAGGACTTTTTGAATGGCTTGTCATGCCCTTTGGCTTGTCCAATGCACCAAGCACTTTCATGCGTGTTATGAATCAATCTCTTCGGCCCTTCATAGGTAAGTTTGTAGTTGTTTATTTTGATGATATTCTCATATTTAGTAAGTCCTTCACTGAACATCTTGCACACTTAAGAGAAGTACTTCTTGTTCTCCGTCGAGATCGACTATTTGCCACACAAAAAAAGTGTGAGTTTGGCTCTCCTGAGGTTCACTTCCTTGGATACATCGTCTCAGCACAAGGTCTAGCCGTCGATCCAAGCAAGGTAGAAGCAATAAAATCTTGGCCTACTCCTACTACTTTATCTGAAACTCGAAGTTTTCATGGTCTAGCATCTTTTTATCGAAGATTTGTGCCGCAATTTAGCAGTTTGATGGCACCTATCACTGATTGTATTCGTCATGATAGTGTCTTCACTTGGACTGCCGAAGCAACTACAGCTTTTGAGATCATTAAGACGAAATTGTTATCAGCACCTATTCTAGCTCTTCCAGATTTTACTCAAGTTTTTGAACTTCATAGTGATGCTTCTAAGTTGGGCATTGGTGCTGTCTTGAGCCAACACAACAAACCTATTGCCTTCTTCAGTGAAAAACTGGCTGGAGCTCGTCTACGTTATAGTACTTACGATGTGGAATTTTATGCAGTGGTTCAAGCAATCAAACACTGGAGACATTATCTTTTCCATAAAGAATTTGTTCTTTACACAGATCATGATGCTTTAAAACACCTGAACAGTCAAGATAAAATCTCAGCTCGTCACGCATCATGGATATCTTACTTGCAACAATTTACGTTTGTTATCAAACACACGTCAGGTGTTTCTAATCGAGTTGCTGATGCCCTGAGTCGTCGCCATTCTTTGCTGAGCGTTCTTCATGTATCAGTTCCGGGATTTTCCACCTTTGCTGATTTATATGAGTCTGATGACTTCTTTGGTCGAGTTCTTCTTGACGTACAGAATGGTCTTTCTCGAGATTTCACTATGCACGATGGCTTTCTTTTTCGAGACAGTCGTCTTTGCATTCCAGACTGCAGCCTCCGTCTTAAACTTTTTGCTGAAACACATAATGAAGGACACATTGGTCGCGACCGGACGTTGTATTT
Organism: Papaver somniferum; assembly: GCF_003573695.1. Lineage (NCBI taxonomy): Eukaryota > Viridiplantae > Streptophyta > Magnoliopsida > Ranunculales > Papaveraceae > Papaver > Papaver somniferum. The sequence goes on along the minus strand of NC_039358.1, from coordinate 50,945,994 downwards.
ACTTTCTCAGTCTTATTTTTGGCCTGCATTGAGACGTGATGTTGAGCGTTTTGTCGAACGTTGCACAGTGTGTCAGACATCAAAAGGTCATTCCACGAATGCCGGTCTATACCTTCCTCTCCCTATTCCAACACAACCATGGACGGACATCAGTATGGACTTTGTGATGGGTCTTCCTCGTACACAAAAGGGTTTCGATTCAATCTTTGTCATTGTTGATCGTTTCTCCAAGATGGTGCACTTCATTCCATGTAAAAAGACTTCAGATGCAGTCCAAGTCGCAACACTTTTTTTTCGAGAGGTTTACAGACTCCATGGATTGCCAACTTCCATCGTTTCTGATCGGGATTCTCGATTCTTAGGACATTTTTGGAGGTCTTTATGGAAATTACTAGGAACCAGCCTTGACATGAGTTCCGCTTATCATCCTCAAACGGACGGTCAAACAGAAGTGACCAATAGATCTTTGGGGAATTTGCTTCGCTGCCTTGTGGGAGATTCTATTAAAACTTGGGACTCAAAGCTTCCTCAAGCAGAGTTTGCTCATAATCATTCACTTAATAGAAGTTCAGGGTTCAGTCCATTTCAGGTCGTTTATGGTCTTCTCCCTCGTGGTCCTTTGGATTTATCTACTCTTCCAGACCGTACACGTCTTCATGGTGTAGCTGATGATTTTGTAGACAACATTCATACGATTCATACGAAGGTTATTACCAATCTCGAGTCATCCTCCTCAAAGTACAAAGTTGCGTCTGATTCTCGTCGCCGTCGTGTTCTCTTCGAAGTAGGTGATCAAGTTTGGGTATTTCTCACTAAAGATCGAATGCCGGCTCATGCTTATAATAAACTCAAGGCAAAGAAAATAGGTCCTGTCACAGTTGTGGAACGAATTAATGACAATGCTTATCGCCTACAACTTCCAGCAAACATCAACACTTCGGATGTCTTCAATGTTCGTTATTTATCACGTTTTGTTCCACCAGACCCAGTTCCAGATTCGTGGTCGAATCCTTCTTCCCCGGCGGGACCTGATGCAGCATCTTGATACCTTTCCTAATTTTGGTCTTTTTAGATTTCCTTTTTCTTTTATAATTCCTTTTCTTAGATGTTTGATTTTTAGGAAAGATAGGTTCATATAAATAAGGGATTGTAAGATAGTTTTATTCATTGAGTTTTAAGAGATAATACACTAGAGTTTTCTCTAAAGCCTTGCATTGATTTGATTCTGTCATCAATTCAAGAGCCTTGCATCGAATTTGATTGAACTCTTCGATTCAAGAAGTCAGGTCTCTAGAAATTTAACCTATATTTCTAGATTGAGCTGAATCACCGTTGATACGCTGCGCCACCATTGCACTTCCCGAGCATGAAGGCGAAGAAGAGAGACCAAAGGCATTGCCTTGGGCAATGCCCAAAATCCTAATTGAAGGCGGTAATTCTGTTGAGATCCTATTTTATGAAACGTTCAAACAGATGGGTCTTAGGGACGACTGTCTAATACCCTCTACCTATAACATATTTGGCTTTAACGGCTCCACAACTCGTCCCAAAGGCGAAGTGACATTAGAAATCCGGGTGGGAACAATCCACACCCTAACAACCTTCTGTGTGGTAGATGTATCATCACCTTACACAGCTATTGTCAGGCGATCCTGGGTCCACGAGATCAAAGGAGTAACCTCGACCTACCATCAAAGGCTAAGGTTCCCTACGCCTAACGGAGTAGCGGCTGCGAAGAAGCCTTTCAAAAAATCAAAGAACATTTGGCAGCCTTGCCAATCCTACATAATCTTGACCCGGGTGAAAACCTTTACATCTACCTATCGGCGACTAATGCCTCAATCAGTGCGGTGCTAACTCGTATAAACAAGGAAGTGGAGCAACCCATTTATTTCATAAGTAAGACTCTGACTTCGGAAGAGAAGAACTATTCCAAGATTAAGAAGATGGTGTTATCGCTTGTCTATGCAAAACAGAAATTGCGTATTTATTTCCATGCACACACGGTAACAATCATAACAAAAGCTCCAATAGAATCCGTACTTGATCATGCTGACAGAGCCGGCATAATCTCCAAATGGGGTGCACGGATCAAACAATTCGGAGTCAAATATTAAGCCCAAACGACAATTAAAACCCAAGCGGTTGCGGATTTCCTGGCCGATTTCCCATTAGATAACACTGATGAGATCGAAGAAATCCTGGGAATGGAAGACGAACTAGAGGACCCTCCCGAGCTACTTCGCTCGGAAAACCCAAGGCGATGAGAAGTCTTCGTGGACGGGTCATGCAAATCAAAGGGCTCTACCATCGGAATGGTTTTTACAACCCCGACCGGGCGAAGGATCATCTACAAACTGAGACTCGAGTTCCCCGCCACTAACAATATAATCGAGTGCGAGGCAGTCATACATGCCCTCCGAGTGATAATCGCGCTAGTTATCAGTGAAGTACGACTCACAAGTGACTCACAACTCATCGTTCGGCAGATATGGAATGTATCAAGCCTCGGAACCATGCTTGCAGCGGTACCTGCAACTTGCCAAGCACCACATCGGGCAGATACCAAACATCACATTCTGCCATTTAAATCGGATAAATAACAGATACGATGACGTCCTAGCATTTATAGCCTCCATGACAACAGATCCCGAGGCTACTAATGTCATAATCGAAAGGGTCATGCTCCCATCCATTCCCATAGATGGAAATATGGACATCCTTACTTTAGACTCAACAACCCACAAAGAGAGTCAGTCTACGGATGATTGGAGGACACCAATCATAAAATATATAGCTAACGGGGACCTCCCAAGCGACCAACAAGTCGCACACAAGATAATATCAAGACCGGGGAACTATCAGCTCTGAGATGGCATTCTATACAAACATTCTTATCTAGAACCTATTCTCCGATGCCTTTCCTTCACCGAGGGACAAAGCATATTAAAAGAAATACACTATGATTATGCGGGAAACCATAGTGGTGGGCGATCCCTAGCCCACAAAGCAAGGTTAGAAGGATACTTTTGGCCTCGCATGAACGAGGACTCAAAACAAATGGCAAAGTCCTGTATCGAATACCATAAATTTGGCAAAAGAAGGCATGCACCTAAAATCTGTCCTAATCCCTTGGCCATTCGCCAAGTGGGGAGTCGATATTGTCGGACCCTTAAGAGCTGGAACCGGAAAAAGAAAGTATTTAATCGTGGCCACAGATTACTTCACAAAGTGGGTAGAAGCATCGGCCCTAAGACACATCAGGGATCACGATGTCTTCAAATTCCTCTTCGATCATATCATATGCCGCTTCGGTATCCCAGCAGCCATCGTATCGAAAAATGGGGCCCAACTCCGAGGGAAAAACATCGATCTACTCTTCAACTGTTTCAAGATCAGGAAAAACAAATCTACATCTATCTACCCTGAAAGAAATATCCAGGCAGAGGCAAATGATTGGACTGCCATTCAATAATCCAGGCAGAGGCAAATATCCAGGCAGAGGCAGAGACAAATCTTCATCTTTCGCCACGGACCCTCCAAACACAGTGGAAGACGAACTAGATGGACCCGCTGGAGCAGAAGGAAATCCACTAGCAAAATTACTTGGCACACCGGGAGTACTCACAATCGGAGCCACTGGAGGGACCCCGCTACCAATCCGAACATTCGTATCGAGAAAAGCACCCTTGTCAGCGAAATCACTCGCCTGGGGAAAACTCATCTCCGATCTGAATGCACCACTATCGACATTACCAGGATCATCCAACAAATCTTGGTAAAGATTATCAAAGAACCCATCAGTAAGGTCCAACACCTCATTCTCTCCAAATAGTGCATCCACATATACTTTCATGATAGGCTCTGCCACATTGGTTGGAGTATTAGATGGTCCAGAACCATCGGCAATCCTTCTCCTCTGCCAAAAACACAAAATCATCACCTGCTAAGGCATAAAACATGGGCAAGGTATATATATACGTTAAAATAATAAAGACAATATTTTCTACCTTAGCACCCTCAATAGCTCGAGCAGACTGAGAAGAATGCCTACGAGAAATGACCCATTTAAGCTCCCAAGGCCTGTAGGGGCGAATATGGGCGTGCATCTCAGGAAGATCGGAGAGAAAATTTCCAAGTTCATCCCAACCAAAAATATAAAGTCCCACAATCCGAATAGGAACAAAAAGCCACTTGGGATCGTGAGTCTTACGAAGAGAACACTGAGTAGAAACAGGAGGATCTAAATCAGTCATAAGGGGAGGACCTCGGATAGCTCTCCGAGACCTAAAAATCCCAACTCCAAAGCCGTCAAAGGTATCGGACTGTTGACATCAATAGTTCTCTACAAAAGTATCATAGTTGTACAACTCCTTCCGAGAAGGAACGAACTGATTCAACTCGTGCTCGGTAACCTTACCCTGGCTTCGGCGAGCACATTCTCGGGAGATCCGGTAAAAATTACCATTGGGATGATATATGGATCGCTAAGGCTCAATCTTGCACAATACCTCGTACTGGAAAGAATCTAGCGGACAGTACAGAGGAATACAAAGGCCAGCATCGAGTTGGCCAACTGCAACGATGGTCTCGTTGGGACCACAAGGATTCTTCAAGAAAAGATCCTCCGAAAGAACACCAAACTGACCCTCAGGAGTAGCAAAGGAAATATGAAACCTTTGAAGGCGATGTCTAACCCTCACCGACTCCAGGAAAGCATCATCAGAAATTCCGGAGGAACGGTCGGAACTTGGAGTTCTCATCGGAGCCTTCTCAGTATTGTTGAAAAGAAAACAGAAGGGAGGAGTCAGAACAGATGCAAATAAAGAAGAGAGAAATCAAGAAAGATGGACGAAAGCGAGTAATGACGGTTCTTAAAAACTCCCCAAGACGAAGAACAATGGAGGAAATCATCAAAGCAATCATGATGATCACAGAACCCAACAAAAACAAATCAATGACAAGAATCATTGATCCTAACAAATATAGCAGACATACAGTTCAAAGTAACGGTGTAAAACTATCGGAGAAAATAAAAGGAAAAATAAAACCAGGGGACCATACCGTCTTGAGGTGCGAGATGGAGAGTTTCTCCCAGACATTATAAACTTCTTTATAGGAGACAAAGAGTTAAGAAGGAACAACAAGAGACAAAGGAGAGAAAGAATGAAAAAGTTCTGAACTCTGAAAAGAGATAATAAAGGCGACATTCTCTCCTCCCAAAATATTTTATAAGAAACCAAGGGATAACCAACCGGCGCCTCAAGTCCAACGGGTAAAAGCGCACTAAAAGTACAGACGTGGCGGATATCACGGACGTGGAAAAATGGACGGGACGGTTACGAAGTTTTATTCCCATCATGCCCTCGGCATGTTGCAAAGAAAAGGAGCAAAATATGAGGGTAAAATACCCGATGGCCACGTGTCAACATCCTAAGGGGTGGATCCACAATAAGATGATGAGATAAAAGCATCGAATCATACTCTGAAAAGGTGAGTACGTCTGAATCGAGACGCCTGCTACAACATCGCATGAATGACGCGTGTAAGGAGTAGTCTAATCTGCTCAGACGGTCATGAAGGATAAGGGCAAGATCTACATCGTGACAGGAGACTCGGACGATCTATACTGCAACCCAGAAGTGATAGAGCACGAGGTTCTCCAAAGAAGGGCTACACGATCTGGAGGAGAGCGAGATAACTCGGAGGGAGAACCAAGCAATCCATCACGAGGGATAATATAGACGAGTATGAAGCAGCGAAGGCGATGTACGATAGCTCCACCATCTCGGACGACCAAGCCTCCACGAGTCTAATTTCCCTATAAATACCAGTCCATGTAGAAGGAGATGTACAACTTATGTATTATTAGATGGTCTTTCTACAAAGAATTTCTGAGAGATATCTAGACAAAGAGATTAAGGAATATAAGTGAGATTTGTAGCTCTTTCAAGGGTAAGATCTTATAATCAATAAAGAAAACATCTTCTTCCTCATGGATGTAGGTCTTCATGGCCGAACCACGTTATATGCTTGTGTTAATCTTTACTTTTCTTACTCTTTACATCGTGTTCATCTTGAATCTTGTATGTTTTAGTAGTTTTTAGTCTTAAATCTTACTTGGGTGTAGTCATCAGAAAAGATGCAACTACATGTGGTAACAACAATATTTGGAATTTTCTATTTGTTCCTCAGTTGGTGGGCGCCTAATAGGAGGTAGTTGGATGGCATCATCTTGAATCCATACTTCCATGAGTTCAATCACTTCATCGATTGGGAACGAGAAGGTTGGAGCATCATCTCAAGTTTCTTGTTGTTGTGCAGGAGTCTCAGCCGCGGCCTTCTGGGTGGAGCCGTCTGATACGCTGGTGCTGCACGTTTGAGTTGTTGTTCCGCTGTTGGAGATTTGTTCTTTCCTCTTTCATTAGCGATTGACTGGAGGTTGGATCTTTTATTGGAAGGACGCCTGTTTTCCTGAACATTTTTATGAGCTTCTTCATTCTGGGATGGTTCAGATCGACTGAGTAAAGCAGCAGCGGATCTCTTAGCAGCTTCTGATGCAATATGGGAATTGATATTTTCCAGGAAAGACGCACATAATGAAATCACCTCTTCATTGCGAGAACTCTGATGAGGAAACATCTCATGATCTTCACGAGTAGACAAGTTAGGTTGGTGGATACCTTTCCATTCAACGTGACCATAGGCTTCATCTTCCTCACCAGGAATATGAATATGAATCTTGGAAGAAGGACTAGTATCATCAGTATTAACCCAAAATGAATTGTTGATAGCGTTTCTTCCAGAATGAATACGTGTGGTTTCCTTTGATAGTTGATCCGTGAGGACTTTCAAAAGCGTAAATACTTCATCTTGCGTCTTGACAATAGTAGCTTGATTCCTAACAATATCATTCAGGATTTTCATCAAATCGTGAATAGTTATTAAATATTGAGACTCCATAGCTTCGACAAGGATTTTGAATGAAAGAATGGATTCAGGAATAACATGTGAAGTATTGTCATTGCTAGGAGAAGTAAAATTGGGATTGAGGGTTTCTGAACCATTCCTAAGATCAACGATCTTGAGAAATTTAGGAAATCGAAAATGGAATTGGGAAAATGATTTTTGCAACCGAGAGATTAATCTCCCACTGTGGTCGCCAGTTGTTTTGGGATAAAAACTGATTCTGCTGTTTTTGGTAAATTTGGGTGTGTTGATGAGAAACGAATTCAAACCTTAAACAAATGTATTGCACGGGAGTACTTTTAGATTCGAGAGATCAATCTGTTAGACTCTGGCCTAAACCAAGAAATGGTCGTTCCAGATTCAATTCGGTCACAAAGTGAAGGAGAAGGGTTGATCTTAGGGACGGAAGCGAAGAAGGTGTTTGAGATCAGAATGTTGAATTATGAAGGTGTGGCTGTTTTATGACTTGTATTAGATCGTGGAACTGGCTTGCAGAACGTAACTTATCAGTTCTTTGTGTTTTCTGGATACTTGTATTGATAATACTTTTGTTCTAAGGTGGTGTGATTCGAACCCAGCACGTTGTGTGCATTAGGTGAATGATCCACCATTGTGCTGCATCCCCCAGTTTTTGACATGTTTGATGTCTCGAGTGAATGGGTCAAGTCGTGAGACTCGCCGCTAAAAGCAGCACATAGTGCTTTTTAGGTCAAATAATAAATTATTTGTGAAATCAATATTTATAAAACATCGCTTATAATCGATGTATATAAAGCATCGCTTTTAAACAAGCAACTGAAAATATTCCATGTGCAGGATGCATCGTTGTTTTAGAGCTTGTTCGAATTAGTCGCGAATTGAGCGTCTTAAAAAGGTAGCATGACCGTCCACCTTTGGGTGATCGTTTGAGAACCCTATAGGTGAGCTACCACTTGGTCGATCGCTCCCTATGGATGTGGGGTGGCCGATGATCACAGCGTTACCCTGTTGGCCTCCTGAAAACAAACCTAAACCATCTAACCAGGCTAGCAAAGTTGGATGGACGGATGATTTGTGGAAGTTGCATATTGTCGTTGATGTAATTTAGGGTTTAGGAGCCGTGCGGCCAACCCTCTTTCAGTCGAACGATTCAAGGCACTGAGCGATAGTTTGAGCAGGCCGATCGGCCATGTGCAAAGGTGGGTTGCCAGTGAGCACGCTAATACCTTCAGGGCCGCCTGAAATTGAATCTAAGCCACTCGATTTGGCCGGTGATGATGGATGGTTGTGATCGGTTTGCGACAGTAGCGCGTTGCCGCAACACAACTTAAGGTTTCCAAAACAGCGCGTTCACCCTACTTTGAGCAAGCGATTCAATGCGTTCTTGGCTTGTTATGAGCAAGTCGACCAACCAAGAACGGAGTTGGGTCGCCGGTGAACACGCCAGTACCCTTTTGATCATTCGAAAGAAAATCTGAGTCGTCCAACTAGGCTAGCTAAGTTGGGCGGTTGTGATGTTTTTGAGACCGTTTTTGCCGGTCTTAGCTCGTTTGAGCTCATTTTTCAACAACGCGATCACCCATGTTATGGCCAACGTTCAAAGGCGTTGCGGGTGAACTGAAGGGAATCCGATTATCTAGGATGTGATGAGTGCCAAATATTGTATATATTTATCCCTTTTTGTTGGCATTTAACTCATCTTTTATGCATTAATTCTACATTTTATCCCATATTCTGTATTTTCATTGTTTTCAAGAATAAATATTTTTCTTACTTAATTTTGCATTTTTAAGTAATAAATAAAGTCTGGATGACTTGCGGAGCGGAAAAGAGCGGAAAAGTAGTGAAAAGCCGGGAGAAATCACGCAAGGAAGCCGCGAAGAATGGTGCGCACAACCTCATTTTCTACACACAAAAACGCCTCCGTTCTCAGTCATCAGATCAGTTCTCAGAAGCATCCGATGGTCGCTCCTTCATAGAGCATCAAAATCTGAAGTCTCTGCCAAGCACCACAGCGCTGAAATTCCAAGCCTTCAGATTAGATGGTAGTTGAATCCAACGGTCGCTCCCTTGCTGTTCATCAAAGTTTGATATCTCCGCCTTACACTACAACACCTAACCCCATCTAGAGCCGTTAACTTCGTTGTATCAAAAAAATCTGACGGTCGCTACCAGCCTCTTCAGGAGGAACCATCCGATCCACCTACCAGCTTCACATCCCACGGTCCATCTCACGAAACATCACCTCTTGATGGACCCGCCTCACACCAGAACATCCCATACCCTAAAACTATCGAACCAACCTCATTCTTCCTCTTCCCTTCTCTTTCTTTTCCTTCTCCTTCACCCGACAGTTGCAGAGCTCTGCAACTCGAGCTCCTGCCTCTCTTCCTTGTCGCAACAGACACCACACCACACCGTACATCACCACCCCATCCCAAGTTTCTCCCTTGTCTCGTTTTTAGCATCAAACTAGGTGCTACAAGCTAGAACAGTGAGAAGCTAGGGTTACACAATCGAAAGAGGGGACAAAACTTGAAGAGACAGGAGCAGAAGAAGAAGAAGATAAAGCGTGGGTTAGACGCAAATCAACAGAAATCAGTGAGTAATTTTGGGAATTTGAGAAAACCCTAATTTCAATTTAGGGTTTCGAAAATTTAGGGTTTGTTGTAAACTATAAATATGGATGTTGTTGCTACTGTTAGGGGTGTTCTTGGGCTAGCCAAGATTCCCCCAAATTTGGGTTAGTGTATGTTTAATTTTAATGTTCAATTTCAGTTACAAATCAATCCCTGTTCATGTTTATCTCACTGCTAGAATCACTGTTAATGTTTATATTTGTTGTTTAAATGTCTGTTAGTATACTGTTTAGGTTTAATTCCATGTTAGTTCACTGTTGTTGCTCACTAGTTAGTTAAATGCTCACTGTTAGTTAAATGCTCACTGTTAGGTTAATGTTTAGTTCACTGCTGTTAGTTTAATGGAATGCTAGGCTAGAAACCTTTGAAGCACTGAATTGATTGAGTAATGGAAGAAATCAGTGCTCATAGCAAGCTGATTATCTTGCCATTCCTTTTGTATGCTTAGGATGCAATGTGTTGATTGAGCATTGGGAGAAATTAGTGCTCATAGCAAGCTAATTCTCTTCCCATTCTTTTTGTATGCCTGTATTCATGCCTTAGCTTTGCTCTGTTAGCTTCTCCACCTCCCTGCCCTTGGCCTTAGGCCTTGGTTTGTTTTGTCATCTTTCTTTGTTGTCTAGTATTTGCTTTGTTTAGTTCTTGCATTGTTCTCTGCTTGTTTTCTCTATTGTCTTCACTGTTTTGTTCACTGCCATCTTTTCTTTCTCACTTGCCTTGCACTGCTGCATTGCTTTTCTTCCTTGCTTGTGCTGCTGTCTTCTTGGCCTTGTGCTGCTGTGCACTGCTTGTGCAGCTGCTGCTGCAACCCATCTGCCCTGCAACTCTCCTGTTGCCTTTTCCTTCCACTGCTGCTGCTGCATTGAGCCCAAAAACTCAGAAGCCCATAAGTCCAAAGCCTGGGTTTTTAACCATTGGCCCTTTACAAACCAAAGCCCAGGTCTAATCAAAAGACCACAGTCCACTGTTAGCTCAATCCCATTGAGCCCAAAAGCCCAGAGCACAACTTGAGCTCACCAAAAGCCCAAAACAAGGTTTAAGACCTAAAGCCCATAGTCCACATTTCTGAGCCCAAACTCAGTTCGGCCCAATTTACTCAAAGGGTATTCAAAGCCCAACAATAGCAATTTAGAGCCCAAATAGCTAGACACTCCAAAACACACCCAGTCTCTGTGGATCGACCCGTACTTGCACGAGCTACAACTGACGACCGTGCACTTGCGGTATTACTGTAGGCCTCCGTTTTTATTGCGCTTAATTTTATACATATCTCCGGGCCCACCAAGTTTTTGGCCGGGGATAATTTTTAGGACCTTTTAGAAGCCTACCAAGTTTTTGGCGCCGCTGCCGGGGATTGGTGTTGTGTTTTTCTTGTGTTTTTCTTTAGCTATTTTGTATTTCACTGCATAGCATTTGCATCTGCATCTGCTTCACTTCATTTGCTGTTGGACCTGCTGTTCTGAACCTGTTTTCCTCTGCTGGGACACCACCAAGGAAAAGAACCAAAACCCAACTGGGTTTTTGCAACAATATCAGAGCAGCTGGGCTGTGCTTAAAAGGTAACCCATTTAAGAGAACCCGAATTGTGGGCTTCCAATTTTTTAATTGTGGGCTTGTAATATTAAAGCCAATTTTTGGGCTTCTCTTATTTTCTGTTGGGTTTGTAATAATTTATTTGAGGGCTTGTTTGTTTAATTTGTGGGCTTGTATTTAATTTTTGTGAGCTTGTTTAATTTGGACTTGTAATTTGTATTCTGGGTTTTTAAACCCAGCTGAGCTTGTAACCGATCACGCTAGTTGAACTCGTTAGTGGGCCGAGTACCCAAATTCTAGGCCGAGATTTTGGACTCAGTTCCA
>NC_039358.1:50934040-50934540 GCF_003573695.1 Papaver somniferum | reverse complement strand
TGTTGCCTTTTCCTTCCACTGCTGCTGCTGCATTGAGCCCAAAAACTCAGAAGCCCATAAGTCCAAAGCCTGGGTTTTTAACCATTGGCCCTTTACAAACCAAAGCCCAGGTCTAATCAAAAGACCACAGTCCACTGTTAGCTCAATCCCATTGAGCCCAAAAGCCCAGAGCACAACTTGAGCTCACCAAAAGCCCAAAACAAGGTTTAAGACCTAAAGCCCATAGTCCACATTTCTGAGCCCAAACTCAGTTCGGCCCAATTTACTCAAAGGGTATTCAAAGCCCAACAATAGCAATTTAGAGCCCAAATAGCTAGACACTCCAAAACACACCCAGTCTCTGTGGATCGACCCGTACTTGCACGAGCTACAACTGACGACCGTGCACTTGCGGTATTACTGTAGGCCTCCGTTTTTATTGCGCTTAATTTTATACATATCTCCGGGCCCACCAAGTTTTTGGCCGGGGATAATTTTTAGGACCTTTTAGAAGCCTACCA
>NC_039358.1:50933763-50934030 GCF_003573695.1 Papaver somniferum | reverse complement strand
GGGCTTGTTTGTTTAATTTGTGGGCTTGTATTTAATTTTTGTGAGCTTGTTTAATTTGGACTTGTAATTTGTATTCTGGGTTTTTAAACCCAGCTGAGCTTGTAACCGATCACGCTAGTTGAACTCGTTAGTGGGCCGAGTACCCAAATTCTAGGCCGAGATTTTGGACTCAGTTCCATCAAAAGTTTTCAACCAAGCGGAGCCAAAGCAAACGCAAAACAAACAGTGGGCTTGCTCCCATTCAAAAACCAAATTTTATTTTCTTTC
>NC_039358.1:50920234-50933753 GCF_003573695.1 Papaver somniferum | reverse complement strand
CATCAAAATCTGAAGTCTCTGCCAAGCACCACAGCGCTGAAATTCCAAGCCTTCAGATTAGATGGTAGTTGAATCCAACGGTCGCTCCCTTGCTGTTCATCAAAGTTTGATATCTCCGCCTTACACTACAACACCTAACCCCATCTAGAGCCGTTAACTTCGTTGTATCAAAAAAATCTGACGGTCGCTACCAGCCTCTTCAGGAGGAACCATCCGATCCACCTACCAGCTTCACATCCCACGGTCCATCTCACGAAACATCACCTCTTGATGGACCCGCCTCACACCAGAACATCCCATACCCTAAAACTATCGAACCAACCTCATTCTTCCTCTTCCCTTCTCTTTCTTTTCCTTCTCCTTCACCCGACAGTTGCAGAGCTCTGCAACTCGAGCTCCTGCCTCTCTTCCTTGTCGCAACAGACACCACACCACACCGTACATCACCACCCCATCCCAAGTTTCTCCCTTGTCTCGTTTTTAGCATCAAACTAGGTGCTACAAGCTAGAACAGTGAGAAGCTAGGGTTACACAATCGAAAGAGGGGACAAAACTTGAAGAGGCAGGAGCAGAAGAAGAAGATAAAGCGTGGGTTAGACGCAAATCAACAGAAATCAGTGAGTAATTTTGGGAATTTGAGAAAACCCTAATTTCAATTTAGGGTTTCGAAAATTTAGGGTTTGTTGTAAACTATAAATATGGATGTTGTTGCTACTGTTAGGGGTGTTCTTGGGCTAGCCAAGATTCCCCCAAATTTGGGTTAGTGTATGTTTAATTTTAATGTTCAATTTCAGTTACAAATCAATCCCTGTTCATGTTTATCTCACTGCTAGAATCACTGTTAATGTTTATATTTGTTGTTTAAATGTCTGTTAGTATACTGTTTAGGTTTAATTCCATGTTAGTTCACTGTTGTTGCTCACTAGTTAGTTAAATGCTCACTGTTAGTTAAATGCTCACTGTTAGGTTAATGTTTAGTTCACTGCTGTTAGTTTAATGGAATGCTAGGCTAGAAACCTTTGAAGCACTGAATTGATTGAGTAATGGAAGAAATCAGTGCTCATAGCAAGCTGATTATCTTGCCATTCCTTTTGTATGCTTAGGATGCAATGTTTTGATTGAGCATTGGTAGAAATTAGTGCTCATAGCAAGCTAATTCTCTTCCCATTCTTTTTGTATGCCTGTATTCATGCCTTAGCATTGCTCTGTTAGCTTCTCCACCTCCCTGCCCTTGGCCTTAGGCCTTGGTTTGTTTTGTCATCTTTCTTTGCTGTCTAGTATTTGCTTTGTTTAGTTCTTGCATTGTTCTCTGCTTGTTTTCTCTATTGTCTTCACTGTTTTGTTCACTGCCATCTTTTCTTTCTCACTTGCCTTGCACTGCTGCATTGCTTTTCTTCCTTGCTTGTGCTGCTGTCTTCTTGGCCTTGTGCTGCTGTGCACTGCTTGTGCAGCTGCTGCTGCAACCCATCTGCCCTGCAACTCTCATGTTGCCTTTTCCTTCCACTGCTGCTGCTGCATTGAGCCCAAAAACTCAGAAGCCCATAAGTCCAAAGCCTGGGTTTTTAACCATTGGCCCTTTACAAACCAAAGCCCAGGTCTAATCAAAAGACCACAGTCCACTGTTAGCTCAATCCCATTGAGCCCAAAAGCCCAGAGCACAACTTGAGCTCACCAAAAGCCCAAAACAAGGTTTAAGACCTAAAGCCCATAGTCCACATTTCTGAGCCCAAACTCAGTTCGGCCCAATTTACTCAAAGGGTATTCAAAGCCCAACAATAGCAATTTAGAGCCCAAATAGCTAGACACTCCAAAACACACCCAGTCTCTGTGGATCGACCCGTACTTGCACGAGCTACAACTGACGACCGTGCACTTGCGGTATTACTGTAGGCCTCCGTTTTTATTGCGCTTAATTTTATACATATCTCCGGGCCCACCAAGTTTTTGGCCGGGGATAATTTTTAGGACCTTTTAGAAGCCTACCAGGATGCTAGTGGGCCCGCCGGTGGTCATCACGGTGATTGCCTAGTTCCGTTGGGAGTAGGTTATGCTTGTCAAATTGTCTGGCCAAATCGTGTGGTTGTGATTGCTTTTTAAGACTGACACGGACAGTCTAGGTTTTCCTTAAGGAATTTAAGTGTGTCAATCCTGCTAACTTTTAATTAAAAAGCGCGTTGACACGAAAAATCTCTTTATCAGAGAGTGGCGCAGCCTGTGTGAGTACTTTCATGCAGATCTCAATACTGACATTTCGGGAGATTCGTGCTACTCTGCTGCAAGTGAACATTAATCGTCATGTCATGCCAACATTGAGAGTTCAGCTGGGGAACATAGCATAGGAAAATATTAGTCGGGCTCCGACATTAGTGAGTAATGCATCTAGGAGCTTAAACACTCATTAGGCTCTATACTAGTGAACAATTCATCTAGGAGCTTGAGTTTCAATATAACATGAAGAGAGACATATGCACTCATCAGATTCTAATATATTCTCCAAATTCCCTGCGGAATATAGATATATCAAGGTCTACTACTTCTGATGCCGGGTCAGGTAGACAGACTTTTACAGTTTTCGCTTTATACTAAAAACCACCATCAACAAATGTATCTCATGAATTAGCTAAACATGCTAGGTCTTTGAATATTGAAGAAGAGTGGCAAGAGAGTAGTCTTTCCTAGATCGCAGATTCTTTTCAATGGATAAAAACGTTCAAAACTCTATTTAATTTTTATAAAAAATTCTCTATTCATATTAAAAAAAAAAAATATATGAGCAAACTATATTCTTTTTTTTGATGATTTTGAACAATGATTTTAGGTAATATCCTTAACTCCTTATAAGGAGTTATTTCTGGAAATTACAGTGTCCATAGTGGGAAAGAGCATTTGATGGTTGGCCAAAAGAAAGAAGCAAACTACATTCATGGGCCAACTTGGGCCGCACTAATTCATTTGGAGTAGTCACTGCTCCCCCGTTGCGTTCTTTCTATATGAAGCAACTCATTAACGAGTCGTTTTATTTTCTTTAAAAAGGTCTCAGAACAGCATCCAAACTGCATCAAAATTTCCCCGCCAAATCCCAGAAATCTGAAGAAATGTTACTGCGGCAGCGATTCCTTCCCCTCCAAACTTACTCTCTTTTATCCGCTTCATCATCATCTTCTTCTTCTCTTCCTTTTTCTCTTTACTTTCAAAAACCTCTCTCACACTCAATTTATCAAACACCTAATCTCTCTTCACCTTCATCTGTACATCATATACATGCCTCAGCTTCAAAGACCTCAAACTCACCTGAAGCAGCAAAATTCATCAAAAGAGAACTTTTTGTTCCTCCTGGAGTAGACCCAGAGGCAATTACAGGAGATATGATTCTTCCTGGTTCAAATATCGTTCTGGGTCCATATGCTGGACACTCGCATATCAAAGAAGTCGAATTTATAAAGAGTAGTGCTAAACCAAAGGATTGCCCGAAGGATAATTTTCCCGAGTTTGCGATTTTAGGTCGATCTAATGTTGGTAAATCATCGCTTATTAATGCGCTTGTTCGCAAGAAAGAAGTTGCTCTTACTTCCAAGAAACCAGGTTTTATTACTTTGCATTTTAATTTAAGTGCTGAATTTGATAGTTGGTTAGTTTTGTGTTCTTGTAAATTTGATCAATTTTTGTGTAATTTATGCAGGGAAGACTCAACTTATAAATCATTTTTTGGTTAACAAAAGCTGGTACATTGTGGATTTGCCTGGTTATGGGTAAGTTCAACACAATCTTAAGAGCGGTATCTTTTAGAGTTTGGGAGTTTTGGATGGTGATAATAATAGATTCGCTTGCACTATATGCTTAATGTTTTTCAACGTCATTGTGCTTCTAACCACTGGCTCAGTGAAGTTGTGAATCCTAATATAGTGATGTATTTATTGTTTAGATGTGTTCACCGTGTAGGAATTTGAGTTGATAAAACTGCAAATGAAGTTTTCATGGTGATAATAATAAGTTCGCTTTTACTATGCTTAAAGTTTTTTGATGTCACTTACCCTTCTAACCACTAGCTCAGCGAAGTTGAGAATCCTGATATAGAAGTGATGTACTCATTGTTGTGGTGTGTGTTTTCCGTGTAGAATTTGAGTAGATAAAACTACAAATGTATCATTTATTGACTCATATGGAATTGATTCTTAATTATCGGCTTTTGGGGTATGATTCTCAAGGTTTATTAGTGATTGGGCCTTCAGATTGTAGATGAGCTATTCATGAGTGTTTCTTGGTGGTATGAACTCTATTTTAGATGATATTAACCCTAAATGACTTTCTGTAATCCAGACTTTAACTGCACAGAGACATGTCAGCAAAAGTATTAGCTAAAAATAAAGAAACTAGTACGCCAATATAGCTGTTGAAGGTTATTTCCGAGTTCTTATAAATATATATATAAGGCTTGTCAGCTGTCAGTGTGATTGTTATTTTCTTTTTCCTGCAGGTTTGCAAATGCTCCTGAATCTACTCGGATGGACTGGTCTGCATTGACCAAAGGTTACTTTTTAAACAGAGATACTCTTGTTGCTGTATTGCTACTTGTTGATGCTAGTATTCCTGCACGGAAGATTGACCTTGATTGTGCTAATTGGCTTGGTCGTAATGAGGTATGCTTCTTACTTCTCTTTTTCAGTTTGTTAAATCTACCCAAATATGTCAATTGCTTGCATTTTGTTTACTTTTAACTGGGACCTTTAGAATTCAACAGAGATGTGAAATTGTGAATGCACCGAAACTGCTACTTCCACTGCTAATTTTTGAGCTTTTCACCTCTCTCATTCGCTTGTTTTCACTTCCTTGAGGATTTCAGATACCGATGATTTTTGTATTTACCAAGTGCGACAAGTCGAAGAACAAGAAAGGAAATAGGCCCGAAGAGAACATCAAGGATTTTCAAGACATAATTAGAGAAAACTACCGACAACCTCCACCATGGATCATGACATGTAGTGTGAGCGGCTTGGGAAGGGATGAGCTTCTTCTTCATATGTCGCAGCTAAGGAACTATTGGGATCAGTAAAAATAAACATTTGCAACATCTCCCGGATGTAATCTTATATGTAGAAGGCCTCTCAAAGTCTGGCTAATTACTAATCATCATCAAGTAACAAAAGATTACATTTTCTTTTTGCTGCTTTTTGTAAGGATGAAACATAAGTAACATGGGTGCGGCTGTTGGTTGTAGCATATTTTCTAGTGTTTTTGGTCACTGTGCCTGCACAGTCTTGCATATTCGATTAATTGCACTATGCATGGAACTTGGTTTCGTTAATAATCTCACTGTGAAAACTACAGTAGATTAGAGATCACCAAATCGCTCTTTTTATCCGTTGAAAAGAGGTAAGAGATTGCTAGGAAGGAAAAGGAAAAAAACAAAGGTAAAGTAATGAGAAATGAGCAGAAATCAAAAGAAAAAGGGGATACTCGAGAGAAAGACAAGATAAAGGACAGCAGGGTCGAATCAAAAGGTGCGTGCACAATAAACAAGTCTTTGGTTTGACTGAGATTCACTATCTCGCAATTTGAGTATTTGGTATCAATTTCATTAGGGGCATACCAATCTAATGGTGATATATGTTTATCCTACATAGATTATAGTATTACCCCAAAATAAATTAATATCCCCCGATAGCAATGTTGTTTTTCTCCAAGAAAGAGCCATTCCTCTACTACAAGTCTACTCTACATCTCTAATATCTTCTTCCTCAATTTGCTCACAAATTTCTCCTTCTCGAAACATTTTATTAGTGGTAGTGGTGGTGGTTGTCGCATCATTTCAAGGACCAGAACCCATACAAGAGTTTTTATATGGATTTGAAAGAGCTGAGCGCCTGAGCCTAACCAACTTAAAGATCATAGATTCATAATGATTATTGGCAAAGGTTTATTTGTTTTTATTTAGTCCATGAAGTAGCACATTAATGTTTAAGCCAATTTTTCCCATTATCTTTGTCATTCTCCCTATTATATTTGGCTTTTACGTTCTTTCTTTTTCTGGGTGGGAAGCATAATATCCCATGCACTGTATTTTTCACTAATTTTCAATAAATTTACTCAAAATTTTTCTTCCCTCCACCTCTTTCTTCATTATGACTTGAACTTCTTTTGGTTATTCCATTGTTCCATCTCATCCACTTCTATTCGTATCTCAATCTTTCTCTCGAGTCTCTGCAGACTGCAGTAAGTACATGGTTAGTCAGAGATTATTTTGAGTATCCAATTTCACAATGACTCGTAGAAACAAAAAATATTAGCTTTGTGAAGCAAAAAAAACATTTTGTTTCTAACTTTTGCATCTGACTCCCAGAGAAACAGAAGCAGAAACATCTTTATTTTTATTTTTATTTTTGGAAAAAGAGGCAAGCCTCGTGCACTCTAACATTCATAATTCCACTATTTAGAAGTATAAGCATCTAAATGCACTACAATATAATTTCTATAAAATAATAGATTTAGGACTAAGAAAAATTATTGTTTTAAAGAGATATTGTTGGAAAATTGATACTAAAACAGGGTGAAGAAAAGAATGTTGTCTCTGGGGTTCAAGGCTCTAATAATAGATTATTTTCGACAATTATTCGACCCTTCCCAATTATATTGACGAGTACAAATAGGTCAATAAAATATTGCCGTCTGGATACTTGAAGCCCTACAACAATGTTGGATTCAAAGCTTGTACAACCTTGACCCAACCAAGAACACACAGGTTTTGATTCTGATGATGCTCGTTAGAGAGAAAACAGAGAGAGTTTTTGATGTGTTTTGAATGGAAAAACAAGGACGCAATTTATAGAGAGTTTAACATCTGTTGAAGATGACTCTTCATCTCCAACGGGCATCTTTTCAGTGCGAATAGACATCTCTTCCAACAATGGTGTCTGTTTGGGAAAACGATGTTTCTGTTCAGTTTTTCTAACTGTCATTAGAAACCCTAAAACAGAAAAATTCCTCCGAGACGTTGTTTCGCACTCTGCTAGGGGGCGCTGCCCCCTAGATCCCCGCGACCTGACCGATCAGGTCGATCACCGAAACTCTGTTATAGCGCCTACAAATTAAGGGTTTGTTGAAAATATCCAACATTCTCCTCTTATTTTCAAAAAACCAAAACAAAGTATAAAAAGCTTTGAAATTCGAGTGGATGCATCACTCAAGTGACTGCCTACGTACCCGAGTGGGATCAAGCCAACGTAGTTCAAGCATCATCGTTGGAACCAATACATAAATGATAGGTACCTTTTGGGATTGAACCTTAACTTAGTGTAAGATATTCAAAGCTTTATCGAGGTCCTATGGTGAATTTAATCTTGAACCAAGTACCCCTTGTGATAAAACCGGAACCTCCACACATATTGATTTCCGACAGTAGTGTGTTTTGTAGCTCGCACATTAATGGCCCTGTGTTTTCTCCTGGATTCATGAGTCTTTTTCTGAGAACGGTCTTATTCTCATAGGAAACAGCCTGATTGCCATATACTCATATAGGTAAGTCTCGAAGGTGTTTCTGCGAGATACCTTGTGATAAAAGTTAGACTTACTAAGGATTTTCATCCATCCCTAAGATCATGTAGAATCACTACACTAGAAGGACAATGAGAAGTTTTAGTTTAGTGTACCATAACCACTTCAATAACTTGTTAGTACCTTATTGAAATTAGTTTATCCTTTTCAAAACATAAGTTGGGTTTCGTTATTGGTGATCGAACTTCTTTCACAGACCTGAGTCCCATCTCCTTACACTTTATTGAAAACACGTCCTTTGGTAGACACTTTGTTAAAATGATCTGTCAAGTTCTTCTTTGATTCAATATAGTTCACTACAACTACTCCCCTTTTGAGTAATTATCTTACAATATGATGTCTAAGACTAGCATGTCTTGACTTTCCATTGTAAGTCTTGTTTGAGACCTTATAGCTTGACTTTCCATTATAAGTCTTGTTGGAGACCTTATAGATCGTAGTCTGATTATCATAGTTAATCATGACTGAAGGAGTTGGCTTCTTCCATAATGGGATTTCTACTAGTAAGTTTCTAAGTCACTCTGCCTCCTTACATGCATTTGTAAGTGCAATCAATTCTGATAAAATTGTTGAATCAGAAATGCAGGTCTACTTCTTGGAACTCCAAGACACAGCAACACCTCCCAATGTAAATATCCATCCACTTGTAGACTTGGATTTAGATTCTACATCGTTCCAGTTCGCATCATTGTATCCTTCTAAAACAGCGGGATAACTCTAGAAATGTAAACCATAATAATCTATGGTTCCCTTCAAGTAAGCCAACACTCTTGAAATTGCTTTCCAATGCTCAATTCTCGGATTACTTGAGAAACGATATAGCACTCCCACTTCTTGGGCTATGTCCGGTCTTGTGCAATGCATAACATACATAAGACTACCGACAACACTAGAATACTCAAGTTGCTTATGAGTTCTTTCAGTGTTCTTCATTAATTTCACACTAGGATCTAGAGGGCTAGGGGCTGGTTTGTCATCAAAATGACCATATTTCTTGAGAAATTTCTCAATGTAATGAGATTTGATTAAGACCAACTCATCTCCCTTTCTTAGGATTTTAATTCCTCATGTCACATCAGCCTCCCCTAGATCTTTCATGTCAAAATTGGAACTAAGAAACTTCTTAGTATCTTATACAATAGACAAGTCAGACCCAAAAATAAGCATGTCATCAACATACAAACAGAGACTTATGCATCCAGATTTATCTTGTTTACTATAGATACATTTATCAGCATCATTGACAACAAAACCATATGACAAAGCCACTTTGTCAAACTTCTCATGCCATTGCATGGGAGCTTGCTTCAAGCTATATAGGGATTTTACTAATTTACACACTTTCTTCTCTTGGCTTGATAATACGAAACCTTCAGGTTGTTCCATATATATCTTTTCTTCTAAATTACCATTTAGAAAAAATGTTTTGACATCCATTTGATGCACAACTAGCTTATGAATAGATGCAAGTGCGATCAAGCAACGAATAGATGTGATTCGTGCAGCAGGAGCATATGTATCAAAGGAATCAATACCATGTCTTTGTTTATAACCCTTAGCAACCAATGTGGCCATAAACTTATCAATGGTACCATCTACATTCAACTTTATCTTGAAGATCCATTTACATCATATTGCCTTAGCACCACGAGGTAAATCACATTATACCCAAGTTCCATTTGTCAAATGTGAATGCTTTTCATCATTGATAGCCTCTTTCCAGATATTAGCATCTCTGGAACTTATTGCCTCAACATAGGTTTTAGGATCATCTTCGTCATGTAATTTTGATCACAGAAACTCTGCTATAGTGCCTACAAATTAAAGGTTTGTTGAAAATATCCAACATATTATATTATCGATAATATAATAAGTTATTACTTTATGGCTAAGTAAGAATTGAGAAAGCTCTTGGCATAACCAACTATTTGAGCCATGTAAGATGACATCATATTATTTTAAAATAAAATTCATAGTTTGGAGGTTGAATAATGATTTTAGATTATAAGTACAATATCGACTAATTTTGTAGAAATATCATACATTGACTAATTACAATATAAATACAAGCACTAGAAGTATCAATCACACTTCAATACTTTTTGTTGCAATACAACAACGTGACTCCTGGTCTTTTAAGTGTAATAGGGTTAAAATACAACTTGATTTGTTTTTTTATTTTATTTTTAAAAAGAAAACCAATTATTGAATCATATTTTGAGAAAAAAATTAATATGTAAGAAATTTATTTTTTGTTCGTCTAGTTGTATTATTATTTTATATTTTTTGGGACATATAAATGCTTAAGGAGAAAATTTTAAAACAATGTCTTATGATTTTACCGAATTCATTATTTTAGCACTAAGGGCCCGAGTCGGGACCAATTTTTTACTATAACGAGAATGTTATATCATCGAGTATTACTTTAAAAAACCTTCCTAGTTTGAGGTATATGGGTTTTATTTGAGGCCTATCAATTTCCTCTCCCAACTTTTGCAAATGACTAAGGGGTGTAAAATTTGACAAAAAGACCAATTTAGCCTCAAATTAATTCCTAAAACCAACCCATATATATACAAATCCATTACAATTTTCAGTAAAGGCTAAAAAAAAAACTTTTTATTCTCATCTAATATTTCCAAATTCCATATACCCTAATGTTTTTTTTGATCTTCACGTTCAACGATCTCCGATCCAACCAAGAAAAGGTAAATCTCCATCAACTTGTTCTATTATTAGCATTTATTCGTTGATTTACATGTTTAATTACCTCAATTTTGAAAATCAAAATCTCTGATTTACCTAGAATCGGTTTATGTAGATCTACCCTATCAACCGATTCTAGGTTTTGTTCTCCATTCCATGAAGAGCATGCAGTGGAATCGGTTTATAGGATGATTAGCGTCGACCGATTCTGGATAAAAATCTGAATATGAAAAGACATCACCAGAATCGGTTTATAAGTGCATTAGCATAAACTGATTCTGGGTA
The DNA here is from genome assembly GCF_003573695.1 of Papaver somniferum. NCBI lineage: Eukaryota > Viridiplantae > Streptophyta > Magnoliopsida > Ranunculales > Papaveraceae > Papaver > Papaver somniferum. Next base: position 50,923,214 of record NC_039358.1, on the reverse strand, counting down.
GTAATTTTCTTGAACTTTGAGCTCATACAATCGGTTTTTATGTACGTGGTTAATGTACCGATTATGGAAATTTTATTTTCAAATTTCATATCACAATCAATTTTTATATATGTGTCATATAAACCGATTCCCGATGTTTCAAATTCTTGTGTGTTTTTCTTGTTAGAATCGGATTACATATGTTTTCCTATGGACCGGTTTGAACTAGATACTTTTGTTGTAGATATGATCTTCGGTCACTTAGCCGTTTATTATCGAGAGCTCCAACAGGAGGATATTCAGAGGACACCACAAACCATGGTACTTAGAAGCCTGTTGTTTGAGGGTGAAAACGGTTTCTGCTGATTTTGGTAATTTCGAGTGTGTGGGTGAGAAACGAGTTTAAGCCCTAAACAATGTACTGCAAGGGAGTAATTTAGATTCGAGAGATCAATCTGTACAAATCCGGCATAAACCAAGAAATGGCCGTTCCAGACTTGCTTCGGTCACAAAGTGAAGGAGAAGGGTTGGTTTTGGGGAGGGAAGCAAAGAGAGTGTTGAGACCAGAATAGTTGATTCTGGAAGAGTAGTTGTTTCACGACTTGTATCAGAAAGTGGGAAGCTAACAGATGGAAAGCTAGCAAATGTTTTCTGAGTGTTGTATGCTTCTGACCTGAACTTGTTGTTCGGTGGAAATAGGTAATGCCTATTGATACAAGTCGAAGTGAAACGTACTCTGGTCTCATTAAGAAATGGAAAACGGGTGAGTAAATGGGAGGAGGTGGTAACCGATAACGCCTGGAATTGATGTTCCATAAAAGAAAGCGTTTCACCATTACTACCTGTATTTACTAACCGCCTCATCCTTATGACACTTTCTTATAACGGGCGTAGTGTACGCCGCACGCTTTAAACCGCCAAACCAATACCTAATGAGCATCTCCCAGTTTGTGACATGCGTTGATGTCTCGAGTGTTTTCATGGAAAACATGTAGCACATTGTTGTTGTCTGGCAAGTTGAGCTTGGGAGATTTGCTGGATCGGTGGTGACCTTTGACGGTTGAGATTTTGCATCTTAAGAGGAAAGGTAGACGTTGATTATTGAAACCCTTCGTTTGGTAGCCAGTGACATGAAAGCATGATCAGTATGGCTTTAATATGGCCTAGTTTAGGCGCGACCAAAAGTTAGGGTTTTGGCTTTGTTTAGGTGTGACCAAACTAAGGCCAAAGGTTGTCATGCATTAGCTGGTAACCTTGGACGGCTAAGATCTGCACCTTAGATGAAAGAGTGGTCGTTGATTGTTGCATGCCTTCGTTTTGGTAGCCGCATAGGGAAGGCCGGCATGGTATGGCATGACAAGGTGGTTGGCATGCCATTGGCACATGTGGCATGGCATGCCTTGGCGCGGTTTGGCGTGGCCAAAACTAGGGTTTTGGGCCAAAGGTTACCATGCGTTGTTTGACGACCTTGTACGGCTAGGATTTGCATCTAGGATTGAAGGGTGGTCGTTGATCGTCGCACGCCTTCGTTTTGATAGCCGCATAGGTAGGCCTGTCAATGGAAGAATATCCGTCGGATATTCAGAAATCCGATATCCGACAGGTTAAGCACTATCGGATATTCGATATTCGATATCCGATAATATTTTATAGGATATCAAAATCAAATATCGATTCTGATAGGCTAAGCTATCGGATATCGGATATTTATCCGATAATATCCGTTTCTGAAAAAAAATGTTAAAAACCCTTTAAAACATGTTCATAATTGAAATTTAAGTTCAATCTTTCAAACATTTCATATCGGATATCGGATATTTGTATCGGATATCGGATATTAGGGTAAATCAAAAATAAATCATAAATATGATTAGGGTAAATCACAAATAAATCCATGTTATATCGGATATCGGATATTAACCAAACGGATAGAGCCTAATCCGATTCCGATAGGTTAAGGAAGAAATATCCGATAAGTATCTGTATCTGATATCCGATATCCGATAAAGCGGATAAAATCCTATAGGATCCCGAATACTCGGAAACGGATTCCGGATATCGGACATATATTGACAGGCCTACGGATAGGGAAGGTAGGCATGGTATGGCACGACAAGGTGGTTGGCATGCCATTGGCACATGTGACATGGCATGCATTGGCGTGGTTTGGCGTGGCCAAAACTAGGGTTTTGGGTCAAAGGTTACCATGCGTTGTTTGGCGACCTTGGAAGGCTAGGATTTGCATTTAGGATTGAAGCATGGCCCCTGATCATCGCACGCCTTCATTTTGGTAGCCGCATAGGGAAGGTCGGCATGGTAAGGCGCGGCAAGGTGGTTGGCATGCCATTGGCACATGTGGCATGGCATGCCTTGGCGTGGCCAAAACTAGGGTTTTGGGCCAAAGGTTACCATGCGTTGTTTGGCGACCTTGGACGGCTAGGATTTGCATCTAGGATTGAAGGGTGGCCGTTGATCGTCGCACGCCTTCGTTTTGGTAGCCGCACAGAAGGCCGGCATGGTATGGCGCGGCAAGGTGGTTGGCATGCCATTGGCACATGTGGCATGGCATACCTTGGCGCGGTTTGGCGTGGCCAAAACTAAGGTTTTGGTCCAAAGGTTACCATGGTTGTTTGGCGATCTTGGACGGCTAGGATTTGCATCTAGGATTGAAGGGTGGTTGTTGATCGTCGCACGCCTTCGTTTTGGTAGCCACATAGGGAAGGCCGGCATGGTGGGGCCAAGGCAAATGGCGCGGACGGCTTGGCATAGTGGGGCCAAGGGTTTGGCATGGATGGCTTGGCATGGTGGGTCCAAGGCAAGGTGCGGTTGGCTTGGCATGGTGGGGCCAAGGCAAGGTGCGGTTGGCTTGGCATGGTGGGGCCAAGGCAAGGTGCGGTTGGCTTGGCATGGTGGTGCCAAGGGTTTGGCATGCCATTGGCGCATGGTGCGGCTAGCATGGTTGGGGACAAGGCAAGGTGCGGTTGGCTTGGCATGGTGGGGC
>NC_039358.1:50910163-50919915 GCF_003573695.1 Papaver somniferum | reverse complement strand
GTTGGCATGCCTTGGCGCGGAGATGTGGCTGGCATGGTTTTCCATTGACACAGTGGTGCGGCTAGCATGGTTGGCATGCCTTGGCGCGGAGATGTGGCTGGCATGGTTTGCCATTGGCGCAGTGGTGCGGCTGGCATGGTTGGCATGCCTTGGCGCGGAGACGTGGCTGGCATGGTTTGCCATTGGCACGGTGGTGCGGCTGGCATGGTTGGCATGCCTTGGCGCGGAGACGTGGATGGCATGGTTTTCCATTGGCATGGTGGCGTGAGAATTAGGGTTTGGTATGTACGAAGATGATGTCGGTCAATACTAAGGGTTCTTCCGTGGAACATGACACATGTATAAAAAAATGTATCCTGGTAATTCTTACATAGGCATGCTGATTGATTCAATAAATGCGCTAGTGGTCAAAGTGACGTCATGTCAGGTGTATGGTTTTACGATTTTATCCCTAAGCTAAAAACCACCATCAACACCTGTACAAGTTCGTATATGGCTGTGAGACCCATTTGGAGCAGGCCCTGGATGACAAGCTTGCATTGGAAGAGTTCGTTGAGATCATTATGTTTGCCAGGAGAAGGAGGGAAGAAATTGCATCTTGGAGGGCACACGACGGACGTTTGAATAGTCTGTTCAAAGAAGTGGTTGTTGCTACTGCTGCCAGTACAGGTGATGTTGCTGCTCTATGATGTTGATGCTTTCTTATAGATATTATAAGTTTAAGTTTTAAATTTTTAATATTTTTGGTGGTTTAAGTTTTAAGTTTTTAACAATTTTTTGGATGATTATGGTTTGAATTTAAATGCACTTAAAATTTTAATTATAATTATGTGTATAATGGGTCTATGGTAAAACAAGTTTATGCATGATTCAAACTTTGTTTTTCAAATACAGGTAAACAATCGGGCTATATGACTGCACCTATAAACCGATTTCCGAGGCTTCATCAGGAAATCAGTTTATGTGGTTATCAGTATAATCCCATTTTTCATGCCTTTGAAACGTCATGTTTCTGTATCTTTTCCTGGTCAGAATCGGATTACATGTGCAAATATATAAATCGATTATTGTCAATAGAATGTTCAAAAAAAATTGTTGATTTTTCAGGCTCAATCAGTTGATGTTGCCAAACATAAATACCGATTGTGATGGGCATGAAAACATAATCGGTTTTTATGGACATTCGAGAAGACCGATTGTGCTCAATTATTTGACTTTCTTTTTCCGAAAAAACTAGAAATTTGAGTCTTTCTCTGTATAAAGAGACCTCATCCCCTGACCCAATTTGACCTTAACTGGCTCATTGTATTCGCTACTACTCCATATATTTCATACCTCAACATACAAGCATGGCATCATTTGACTCCGCCTAAGATTTGGCAATCATCAAAGCATGGTACGCCGAAAGTTGAGTTGTAGATCACTCCCCCGTAAAGGTAGAATCCGAAACCTTTTGGTCAAAGATATATGACAAATATATGCAAGATTATAGGAACCAGAAGAGAAGAAGTCTTCAACAAATCCATGATAGGCACCAAGTCATCTAAGATGCGATAGTTGCTTTTATAGCTATCCAACAACGTATTTTGAACGCTAGACACTTTAGCTTATCCCTTCAACAATTTGTATGTATTTTTAGGGCTTATTCTACATAATCTACTTTTATCAATTTGTAACTAACAAAGTAAGTTTGCGTCATGTTTTCTTAGCACGAAGTCGTAAAAGCGCGCTACTTGGAGTAAAAGGGGGAAGCATTCACATTTGATGAAAGCTATCACTTCATGGTATCCAAAATCCCGAATTATGCCCCAGACTTTATGGTAGGTGAATCGGACTCGGATTTCTGAGATGAAGATTGAGTTTTTGTGTAGGTTTTGTGGGTAGATCTATATGTAAACCCTCACGAGGCTATAACTCGTCCACTAGGGTCGCCTAGGGGTTCAAAGGCTTGATGCTCATGCTAAGTTCATCCGTGATTCCTACGAAAAGGAGTAGATTTGAAATGAATGAAAGTATGAATGAAAATTTTCTTCTTAAGAAAATGAAACAACCGGTTTATATATGACGCCAAAAACCCAATTATGAGAATCGGATTATATTTATGCATACTCTAACCGATTCTTGATGTCCTTCGTGAATACCAAAATACCAACCCAGAATCGGGTTTACAAGTGCATGAACGTAAAGCGATTCTGGGTAGTGTTTTCAGAAGAAAAAAAAAACTTTCAGTTATTTGAAGTTTTGAAGATCGATTTACATTAGTTGATCTCACATCTAACACGGTTAATTAGATTTTTGTTATAGGGAAAGCTAAAACCGATTGGGGAAAGCTGATTTTTGGTCATCCGAATTTGACTTGCAGTTGGTAGAGGGGGAACATAAAAACAGTCCCTAAATTTTAGTTATCTTCTCTCAATCCCTACCGCAATCACCATCAGTTTTCCATGTTTAATATTTAGATGAACTTATCTTTCATTACGATCAGTCAAACTGATCATCATTTTACTTTCTTGTATCACATAAAACATTAAGATTAATTGTGCAAATTAATTTGTTATTTTTCATCTTGATAATCTATAATTAGGGTTTTAAGCTTTTTAATCGGTAAGAAAAATAAATCTCCTACATATCCTATATAATCATTGATCTGTGTGTGTCGATCTAATCAAGGATTACTTCGCAATGAATTATTCTAACATGTAATTGTAGTTCAAATTCACACCTTTGGCAACAAACTTAACATAACACTTATCAGTACATTACTGTCAACACCATTGTAATCGCATTAAGTTTTTTCATGCGTCATTTTTGTTTTGATGGTATATTTGATCAGATAATTCTTAAAACCATAATTGGAAGAAGACTTAGTTTATAATCGTGAATTATAATTAATGAAGTTTTGTACCATTTATGGAGTCTAAAATATAGAACGATTATGTCAATAGCTAGGTTAATTTGATGATTATGTTGTAATTCATTCAGGGAGAAAGAGAAGTTCTTAGGGTCAAAAAACTAAACTTTATCAAGAATTTGCGGCGAAAAGAGAAGTTTTTATTTCCACCCATCTTGATCCTTGGTCTTCTTGCTTTGACCAAAAATCAGCTTTCTCCGATCGGTTTTAGCTTTCCCAATAACAAAAATCGTTAATTAACATCCAAAACGATTAATTAACACTAGTTAATCAGGAATAAAATAGGTAGTAAGAGAAATAGTTGGTTAACCGATTTTGGAAAATAATCTTTTAATGATCCTTTTTTTGTCTTGGATAGCACGTTTGGATACAGATCTGATTCTGACTTCTACTTCTCCAGAAGAAGAAGTCAGAAGCAAAATTATTTTACTTCTCAAAAAGTTAACTTTTTTTTGACTTTTAAAAATCGTTTTGAAATCTGTCACCAAACTAATTACTGACTTTATAATTTAAAAAAATCGAACAGCTATTTCTGATATGCTATCCAAACAGCCTAGTACTAACGGACCTCAAACTAGAAAGGTTAAATTTGTTATAATGTATTATTGACGTAGGAGACAACCAAAACTACACAATGGCATCATACAAAGTTCCAAGCAATTTTCTGTTTTAAAGATCAACAAAAGCCAGCATGGAATTCTTCGTATCCACGCCGATAATCTAGTCCAAGATTTTGGTTGGAGGGGATCGCAATTTGTGGATACGGAGCATAACCCTTAATTAATTAGATTGAGCAGCAGCCCCCACTGAAAATTCAAATGAAGTTGGTTTAAGGGGAGACTTTTAGTTAGCATAGCATAGAGACGTGTACACAAACGCACACGTGAATGCACACGGATGCTCACTATATAGACAAGAAAAACAAAAACAAACTATTCTTTACATCACAATCTCTAAAATCAAATCCAACCAAATCCAGACAACAGGGGTCTTTAAATAATACCAACATCTGTAACTACTTGAGTAGAAATACAACACCTGCTGCATACAATTTGGAAACTCAGAATACCTACATACAGTTTCAAAATTGGAAAATGGCTCTTATTTATTTGTTTACAACCGTATTTCTTGTTCATTTTAAGGAGGAGGAGGAGGAGGAGACATGAGTAACATGGTTGTTGTTGCTGCATGATTTCGAGTGTTTTTGGTTACTGTGTCCGCACAGTTTCCTGGGTATCTTTTCTTCGTGGCATTGAACACTTATTACATTCTGCTGCACACATCCAAAAAGATAAATACAGGAAAAGAATATTTTTTACTCCAAGCTAAAGAGCTTATCGGCCTCCTTATATTTTAAGATGCGGCGCTTTGTAATACTACTTCCCTGTCTTTGTCTGGAACATAGTTTCACTTGTAGATGCTAATAACCTCACCGTGAAAACTACAGTAAACTAGAAGGGATATCACCAAAACCTTTCTTTTTATCCGTTGAAAAGAGGTAAAAAGAAAGAATCCAGAAAAGAGGTAGAGAGATTGCTAGGAAGAAAAACAAACAAAAAGAGGTAAAGTAATGAGAGGAAAAGAAAAAGGGGGCAACACTCGAGAGAAAGACAAAAAAAAGGACAAATTTGAGGAGAGGGGGTCGAATCAAAAGGTGCAGCAATAGAGGTTTGACTGAGATTCACTATCTCGCAATTTGAGTATTTGGTCTCTCCTCCTTTTCTCCCTAGAAGCCACAAACAGAGAGCCGTTTCCTCTACTCTACACCTCTAATATCTTCTCGAAACACTATACTAGTGCTAGTGGTGGTGGTGGTTGCCGCATCACTTTCAAGGACTAAAATGAAGCCGAGCCTAGCCAACTAACTTGGTCTTAGAGATCACAATGATCATCAGTCCATTTAGGCGTGCATTTGCCAAACCCCTCGGCCCACACTTGACTCCCATTTTATTTTATTTTCGTTGCCTTTAACTCGATTGATATTGATTTTTTTGATTCTTTTTCCATTTATCTCTACTAGTGTATTGAATCTTTAATTTGTCTCCAGTTCTCTTTTTCTTCATTGGCGACTTCAGTTTCTTTTTTTGGTTATTATTCCATTCTCTGCATTTCATCAGCTTCTCTGTCTCTCTCTCTCTCGAGTCTCTGCAGTAAGTACATCGGCAGTCAGGTACTACTACTTCTTGTTCTCTGTCGTAGACAAACTAAAACTGCTAAAAGGAAGAACATGTCGGAGGAATATTTTGGTTCAGATCGAAATTTTTGGAGGTACAGTTGTTCATAATCATAACCACCACCACCAGCTCAAGCTAAATCTCTAGTTGTACATCAGGTGAAAAAAAGAGGTGGCTTGGTTCTTTGTTGTGGTGTTGCATGTACATATATGATATGGTTTTGCTAACAAGTCCTTGTAGCAGCAGCAGGAGGAGGAGCAATTGTAGTTGTAGAAAGGTGGTTGTGGTGGTATTGGTGGTTTTATTATATTTTGTGGTTCTGGGTGTTGGAGATTCTTCTTCTGATGACGATGAAGATGTTGCTGGATTATTGTCCTTCAAAAGTTCTTCCATCAAAACTGATCCCACTGGTTTCTTAAGCACCTGGAAAACTTCTCATTCTGGTTCTCCATGTTCTTGGAATGGTGTCATCTGTTCTACTATTACTAGTACTAGCAACAATGAACAAGTAGGAAGAGTTATTGGTTTGAACTTCACAAACGCCAGTCTTACCGGTCCGTTCCGTTTCGATGTTCTTATCAATTCTCTTCCTTACTTGACTGATCTTCATTTATCTTCTAATTCTTTCTATGGTGATCTCTCCCTTAACATCAATACCAACAACTGTAACATTCAAACTCTTGATTTGTCATCTAATAACTTCTCTTCTTCTTCAAATAACCATCCTGGTACTTCTGTTTCATTCTTAGCATCATGCCGCCGTCTCAAGTTTCTCGATATATCTCGTAATCAAATTTCTGATCACAACCTTCTGAATTACTCCCTCTCCGGCAACAACTGTGATTTGTCGTCCACACTCAATCATCTCAACTTCTCATACAACAAGTTTTCCGGTAAGTTACCTGCCTACACTTCTTCTTGTAATACACCGCCTTCTCTTTCAGTTATAGAACTCTCTCACAACATCTTAGATGGCAATATTCCGACTGGTTTCTTTGCTTCATTTCCTTCCCTGAGTTACCTTGATCTGTCCAGCAATAACTTCACCGGTGATTTCTCCACCATTAAGTTTGGGGACTCTGACTCGAACAACTGGTGCCGTAATCTCACCTACTTAAACCTCTCCCACAATTCTCTTTCTGCTGGATTCCCACCAACCCTATCTACCAACTGCAATCTTCTCAATACACTAGACCTCTCTCACAATTCATTTCATTCCAGCATCGACGATATCATCCCGTCGTCGAACTACTTCGGAAACTTCCGCAATTTGCAGCATCTGTCATTGTCCAACAATGGCTTCTCTGGTGTTATACCTGCTGATATTGGTCTTACTTGTGGCTCTCTCATCGACCTTGATCTCTCCGGTAATTTACTCACTGGCGGACTTCCTTCCACCTTTACCTCCTGCAGTTCCCTTCAAAGCCTCAATCTCGGCCATAATCAGCTCTCAGGTGATTTTCTCGATACCGTTGTCAGAACCATCTCATCTCTTAGATATCTTCACCTCCCTTTCAACAATATTACAGGTTCTATTCCTACTTCATTGTTAACCAACAATACTCAGCTTCACACCCTGGACCTCAGTTCTAATGAGTTCTCTGGCAAAATCCCTCCTTTGTTCTGCTCTTCATCTTTGGATTCTTCTTTACAAAAGCTTCTCTTGCCCGGTAACTTCCTCTCAGGCAGTGTGCCTCCAGAGCTTGGGAACTGCAAGAACATGAAGTCACTTGATCTTAGCTTCAACAGCATCACTGGTTCGATTCCTGTACAGGTTTGGGAACTTCCTAATCTTACTGATTTAGTCATGTGGGCAAACAACATAACTGGTGAAATCCCAAACACAGTATGCACCAATGGAAATGCTTACTTAGAAACTCTGATTCTCAACGACAATTTGATGACCGGGACACTCCCAGACTCCCTTGGCTCTTGCACTAAATTATTATGGGTGTCGTTATCCACCAACAGAATTAGTGGAAAAATTCCGTCCGGTATTGGCAACTTGAAGAACCTTGCCATTCTCCAATTGGGCAACAATTTACTCGACGGTGACATCCCGCCTGAGCTTGGGAATTGCGAGTCTCTCATATGGCTGGATCTTAATAGTAATGCCTTGACGGGGTCCCTGCCACCGCAACTTGCTGATCAAGCTGATCTAATTACACCTGGCCTCGTCTCTGGCAAGCAATTTGCCTTTGTAAGGAATGAAGGAGGGACTTCTTGCAGAGGAGCAGGAGGGTTAACTGAATTCGAGGGAATTCGATCAGAGAGACTGATAGGCTTACCTACACTGCACTCTTGCCCTTCCATAAGAATATACACAGGTTTAACAGTGTATTCATTTGTCAGCAATGGCAGCATGATCTACTTGGATGTCTCTTACAACTCACTGTCAGGAAACATCCCTAGTAGATTTGGTTCCATGAACTATCTTCAGGTCTTGAATTTGGGACACAACAGACTCACTGGAAGTATCCCTGACAGCCTTGGTGATTTGAAACAGGTCGGCGTACTGGATCTCTCTCACAATTATCTTGAAGGTTACGTTCCTGGTTCACTGGGAAGCCTTTCTTTTCTCAGTGATTTGGACGTCTCCAATAACAACCTCACAGGTCCAATCCCTTCTGGAGGGCAGCTGATCACATTTCCTGCATCAAGATATGAAAACAATTCTGGCCTTTGTGGTGTACCCTTGCCCCCTTGTGGTGCTGGTTCTTCGGGGTCTCGTTCAGATTTAAATCGACATAGAAAGAAGCGGCCGACTTCTATGGCAGGGGGAGTGATCATTGCGATCCTCCTTGCCATGTTCTTCATAGTTGGGCTAATGTTCGCTCTTTACAAGGTGAAGCATTCACATCAGAAAGAGGTTAAGAGAGATAAATACATTGAGAGTCTTCCTACGTCAGGCAGCAGTAGCTGGAAACTTTCAGGCGTGCTTGAGCCACTAAGTATCAACATCGCCACATTCGAGAAGCCACTGAGGAAACTGACGTTTGCCCATTTGCTTGAAGCAACCAACGGTTTCAGTGCAGACAGCATGATTGGGTCTGGTGGGTTTGGGGAGGTATATAAGGCTCAGTTGAGAGACGGGTGCACCGTAGCTATCAAGAAGTTGATTCATGTTACGGGTCAGGGAGAGAGAGAATTCACTGCAGAAATGGAAACTATTGGGAAGATCAAGCATAGAAACCTTGTGCCGTTGCTGGGTTATTGCAGGATTGGAGAAGAGAGATTACTTGTGTATGAGTATATGAAATGGGGAAGCTTGGAGTCGGTACTTCATGATGGAAAGCCAATGGGGGGTTGCTCTAAATTGGGGGGAGGTAGAATAAATTGGGCAGCAAGAAAAAAGATTGCTATAGGGGCAGCGAGAGGGTTGGCATTCCTACACCACAGCTGCATCCCACACATAATCCACAGGGACATGAAATCGAGCAATGTACTTTTGGATGAGAATTTCGAAGCAAGGGTGTCTGATTTTGGGATGGCAAGATTGGTGAATGCTGTCGACACTCATCTAAGTGTTAGCACACTTGCAGGAACGCCTGGATATGTTCCGCCAGAATACTACCAGAGCTTTAGGTGTACAACGAAAGGGGACGTCTATAGCTATGGTGTTATACTTCTGGAGCTTCTTTCAGGCAAGAGACCCATTGATCCTTCTGCTTTTGGTGATGACAACAATCTAGTGGGCTGGGCAAAGCAGTTACAGAGGGAGCAGAGATGTAACGAAATAATTGAACCTGATCTCCTGCAAAAGACAACACCGTTTCCTCCACTCAACAGTCCAACTGCTACTAGCCATCACCACCATCGTGACCAATCTTTTGGTGAGGCCGACGCCAATGCTGGGGCAGCGGCCATAGATGAGGCTGAGCTACATCAATATCTGAAGATTGCTTTTGAATGCTTGGACGATAGGCCTTTCAGACGCCCCACCATGATTCAGGTAATGGCCATGTTCAAAGAACTTCAAATGGATTCAGAAAGTGATATTCTTGAAGGCTGCTTCTCTGTGAAAGAAACGGTTGACTTTGAAGAACCAAAAGAGAAAGCAGTACAACCGTGATGGATAAATAAGTAGTCCCTCGTGACTTGTTTTGAAATAAATCACTGTATTCCTGATTTTTGAAACTTATTTACTGTAAATATAGCACAGGAAACAAAGAGCATTTTTTTAATTGATATGCAGATGCAGAAGTTTAGATTGAAAGATAAAATGGCTGGGGTGTGAGGTAATCTTATCTTATTAGTAGCATCCTTTCATTTTTCTCATGTAATTTTTGTGTCATCTTGATTTTGCTAGCTCATAATTTTGTTAACTGTCAGTAGCCTTCTTCCTAATAATAAAGAACTCTGTCTAAAACAACCTACTAGCGGATTAAGTTTTGTCCTCGAAAGCCTTACTTAGTTTATCCGGTTCATGGCACAATGTTCTATGATCAACAACTACATTTCAATCCTTATTGACTGCACTATACAGGGGATAGAGAGTGGAAGGTGTAACATGTCCAAAAGGGAGAAAAGAAAAAAAAAAAAAAAAAAAAAAAAAAAAAGACTTTTCATTATGACCAAGTAGAAAGCTAAAGAACACATCATTATCCTCGAATGAAAAAGGAAGACTTATTTCAAGATTTTTGAAAGTTCAACAGAGCATAAGCAAA
>NC_039358.1:50910017-50910153 GCF_003573695.1 Papaver somniferum | reverse complement strand
GGAGAAAAGAAAAAAAAAAAAAAAAAAAGACTTTTCATTATGACCAAGTAGAAAGCTAAAGAACACATCATTATCCTCGAATGAAAAAGGAAGACTTATTTCAAGATTTTTGAAAGTTCAACAGAGCATAAGCAAA